>NC_091516.1:5296483-5447382 GCF_947461875.1 Haliaeetus albicilla
CTGAGTTTAAGAGTACAGAAAGAACCAGGAAAAAAATTTAAATCATAAAGGCAGCATGTGGTTTATTCTTCTAGGGGTCAGATGGTAACCCTCCTCATTGCATTTAATTAATGTCATAAAACATCATCATTCGAGACATTAAACTCTACATCTTGCTGATCACAAAATTTAGTTTTAGTTTGCCCTTTTTTTTTTCGTTTGAATGAAACAGTCTGTTCACAAAACCGCAACCAACTGTACAGGAAATAATTACTAAGAAAAATATTCATAATCAGTTTATTTTTTATTCATCCTTCAGAAAGTGGTCAATATATATGAATGGGTTTTGTTTACAGTAAAGTCCACAACAGGTTCCTGTTCCAGTCTTCAGTTTATGTTATGTATCTGACTAAAAGGATCATTTAGAACTGGCAAAAAGGAAGTTCTTTCAGAAAAGTATTATAAAATAAACTATAAAGGCAATTTTTAAATACATAGCTATTTATTGAGTTCATTTATTACATCTTTGATAAGAATATATATGTTTTCAAGAGTTAAAATGTCATCTTCTTAGATACTTCTTGTCCAAAATAATAATTAATAAAATTCTGTCACAGACATTATTTCTTATTTGTTAGCATGGATTTATCACCAGAATAAGCAATGATTTCTTGACTAGAATCTCCCATGGCTATTGTTACTCATGAATGAGCTGTGGTACCAGCATGTAGCACAACACTCATGATAAGTTTGCAGGCCTCAGGAATAGCTTGCATGAGGAGTGCTGCAATGATGGATATGAGCTGGAGCCTGGGGGAGGTAGGCATGGGAAGATGGGTGGAGTTACAGTCTAAACAAGAGCTTAAATGATTGGAACTGTGCTACAAAATGGACAATTCTATGGGTTGGGATCAAAACCAAGGGGTATTGTGGCGGGCATCTGCTGCAGACTGGTCGTGAGGAGAAAACAGAGAGGGCTGAGATACTAAGGTGCCTCAGTCCTTAACAGCACGGTCTGCTCCCCAGTCTCCCAGTCTTCATGCCTAGTGGGAATCTTGGGGAAAGGTCCTTGCCACAGGAGCGGAGGACCAAAGAGGGCCTCTGTAAATAAGATGGAGTTATACAAGACTGGAGAAGTAGATCTTCAAAAAGCAAGGGAAGAGGATCTAGGGAACTGCAGAGCAGGGTCAGTTGATTCAGGTTTGTCCATGGCCACTTCTAGTTGAGTTTTGAATATTGCCAAAGATGGAGTTTCCGCCACTGCTCTGAGAGCCCATTACTGTGTTTGACCATCCTCACAGTGAAATACTTTTCCCTCATACTGACTTGAAATGTCACTAAAATTCATGTGAAAGTGAAGGTGTCTGAGAACAGCCAGCACAGATTCACCAAAGGGAAAACTATGTTTAATGAAACTGGTTGCCTTTTAATGATGAAATGATTGGCTTTGTGGATAAGGGCAGAAAGTGACTCTTTCTGTAGTGGAGCTTTTAGGACAATATCCCATTTTATCCTGTTAACCAAACAGAGGAGATATGAATTGGATGGTGGAGTGCAACATGGCTAAAAAGAAGCTTGACTGTCAGGCACTAAAGGTTGTGGCAAACAGTTCAAATATAACCTGGAAATTGCCTAAAAGTTGTATTGCTTAGGGGCTGAGGGGGCCAGAACTTTTTAACATCTTTATCTTCAACTGGGATGGTGGGAATGAAGGAACCCTCAGCAAGCTTGTGAATTCACCAAACTGGGGGAAGTTTTTGGTATCCAGGATGGCAGGATTGCTGCTCAGAAGAACCCCAACAGGCTAGAGGAACGAGGAGCAACAATAGAAATTCCCCTGAAATGTTCCTCCATGAGACTGGTTAAACACTAGACCAGGTTATTGGAGAACATACACGTATCTGGGATCAGAAGGAAAACCACTATCAAGCTCAAAATAAAACCTGCACAAAGTGAAATATATGGAAGCATATGTTCCTGGCTAGAAAATCCTGTTATTTCTTTTAAACCTCTGTGTTGAGAAGTTATATTTTTAAAATAAATAGAAAACTGTGAGGGTGTCAATCCCAGATTCCTGTTATTTAAAATTTTATTTTCTTGGGAGTGGGAGCGTAAACAGGAAAGTCTGTTCAAATCAGTTGGAAATGTCTGACGTCCCCAGGATATTCAATCTACATACCTGTTATTACAGTATATTTTTCTCATGTACACTACTTAAGTATAATTAATTGTCACAAAACCAGAGAAGGCCTGCAATGTAATTTTTCTACAAAAAATTCAATTTCTTTAAGTCTTTTTCGGTCTTCATCCCAGTAGTATTTCAATATTTTCATTTCAAGCAGGAGAAACATAAGAAGTTCAAAATCTACAGAGTGAAGTTTTCTGAGCTGAAAAAGAGCAAAATGTAATTCCCATACTGTTGGCACCTATAGACACAGAACAACGTATAAATAGGTTTCAATTTTCTTGAAAGAATTATTGGGGTTTGAATCTGGTGGCTGCTGTTTTTTCCTAATCTTTCCTTTCCCCTTCAACTTGTATGTGGTGAAAGTACCTATAAAAAGCATGCATGGGTTGGTTTGACTAGGTAAGATTGATTAGTTGGTAGGAGGAGGCTGAAATCACATTTGTGAAGACATGGAAGGCATAAAATTCAGAAGAAGAGGTGCCTTTGTCCCAGTAAAAAAATGACATAAAACTTGCAAATCCACGTTTTACTTTTCTCCCTACTAAACAAGACATAAATGACAACATTTACACTAGTCCCACATTTCCTGCTGGGCCTTCCAGAAATCATATGAAATAACTATAGAACCTACAGGTTAGTTAAGTCTGAAGTCGAAATGACTCTCTTAAAAATATCTGCTAAACAAAAGGACAATGTTTGGAAAGATACATGGATAGCACTGATATTTATTGTTCTGACTGTTTGGGAGGACTAGGCAAATTTGGCTGTGTGTTTTCCTGCAGTATCCAGCCAGGAATCACAGTCTCACAGGCCAGCACTGCAGCATCTTTTGGACAAACCATGTCCTTTTGGGGCACTATTCCTTTCTTCCACATTCTAGATAAATTACATGTTTACCAGAGCTTCTAGGAAGAAACTATAAACAAAAAAGTATCTGGAGAATTTCAGTCTGACATAATGGAAGGTAAAAAGAAAATCCCATCATAAGACATTACGTATGGTTTGTAAATCTCAGTATCCTTTGCCTTAAGTTTCTGTATCATACCATTGTCCAAGCAAGAGCAGAAAAGTGGAAAAGGCAATCAGTCTCCTTATTTTTCTGCTAGTTTCATTCTGTATTCTTTAAGGCTGCCTGTGTTTTATGTTTTATCTGGAAAAACTGAAGCAAAACAAAGCAATAGTACCTAATGACTCTAACAAAATATACTAAATACATAGGCTAACATGTTTTAGGTGTCCCTTAGTAGTCGTAAACTGTCTTCAAAGGTTAGTAGTGTGCCAAACTATCAGAAATGGTTATGAAATAATAAAAATGTCCAGTAATGACAATATATCTCTGAACATTCTTGTTCAGTTTCTCTGGTCTAACTGTTAAGTTTATCTCATTTCTTCACTTTTATTGTTGGTGACATAATTTTGTTGTATTTTTTAATGGTCATTAAAAATACTATCTATTATAACAGATATTTTTAGACCGTCTTCATTATTTGACAGTTTTGACAGACATTATTGATCTGGCCAGCAACTGTGGCTAACCAGAAGGGGACAATATGACAGTTTTATGTAACAAAAGGCACAGTGTCATGTCAACTGAACTAAATGTTGTACAAAGTGACAGCAGGACAAAAACGCCTTTCAGACTTAATTTTCTGCTTCATTTTTTCTACCATCAATACATAAGGCAGTGCAGTAGGTGACACAAATTAGGAAGATAGAGCAAAAGGTCTATCCCTGCTTGTGTTGCTATACTTGACTTCTTTCTACTAAGGTAACCAGCAATTATTTTTAAGGTGAACGAAAAAGAAGAGCAGCTTACAGTAATCAACCTACCCCTTTAGGAGAAAATATATCCCTTATCAGGATTCTTTATGTTTCACCTAGGTGGCTTTTTGGAAAAGATGAAAGAAAAAATCCTCCATCTGCTAGGTCATGCCTACAAGACACATTCTGTCAAGTCTTAAAAGCAACAAGAGCTTTGCCTGTGGGATACCTATAATTATTATGCGGAGCGGCCTTGCGCCTGCTGTAGCTCATTGTTCTGCTAACATAACCCAAATGAAAACAGTGGCTCCAGGCTGTGAGTTGATAAAGTGCAACTTTTCGATTTTGCTCTTCTACGGCTCTAGCATTGTTCAGAGTCCGTGAGTGACATCTTTGGCCTTCCTTTGGGCTGAGCAGATTGAATCTGTCATGCTGAGTTAAACAATGACTGGAGGACACAACCTTAGCAGAGCCTGTCATTTTTTCCTACTAATTCAATCTACATTTAATCAATGAAAGTAATTTCTTGTTTGTTTAAGTCTCATATCCAACAGATCTAGAGGATCCTGAAGTAGTGCACCTCCATCCTGACCTTCTTCCCTTTTTGAACTTAGACTAGTATATCAAGAAAGGAATTAGTGAAAA
Organism: Haliaeetus albicilla; assembly: GCF_947461875.1. NCBI lineage: Eukaryota > Metazoa > Chordata > Aves > Accipitriformes > Accipitridae > Haliaeetus > Haliaeetus albicilla. The sequence continues at coordinate 5,301,057 of NC_091516.1, forward strand.
TTGCACATTGCAAAGTTGTCACACTACTCACTATACATTTAGTCTCCTTTTATGTTTATATATAGCTATCTGAGTGTCATTTTAGAATTCAGCTTTCCCACACATTCAGTGAAAAACAAATTAGCTAGAGTTACACCTCCCAACAGCAACAACAGTAGAATGTTAAGAATTGTAATGCACCCTCTTACAGGAGCATACATATGTATTCAGTGGTTGTCCATGTATAGGTCTCATAGGTAACGGTACTAATGTAAGGATATTTCTTCCTAAGTACAGGCTATCACTGTTATTGAAAGTAGCCAGTAGTGACTTATGAAAGTTCAAGGACTTTATTGATTGGTTTAGCTGGTCTTAATCAAAATCCTTCTTCCTTTCCACTCATAGTGATTAAATAAGTCTAAGAGAGCCTGACATCAAGTCTTTGACTTTTTATTGGTTCTCAGCAAGTGCTGTGCTCAGCACTTCAGGAGCCAGCAGTTGCCAGGCAGGAAGTTAAAAACTCAAGGAAAGTTTGAAAAGAAAAACCACCCTAAATCTATACAGCAAGTATAGCAAGGAGAAGGAAGAGCCCAAGTACAAGTTTTCATGCTTTCTGAATGGTTTCTTTTCTTTTTAATAAACAGTACCTTTTGAACAGACTAGAAGATGGAAATCAGTACTGTCTGATCATAAATATGAGTGGAAAAAAAGCTGTGTTTTTAAATTATATTCAGTATTTTAACCTGATTTTACATTCAGATTTTGGCCAGTTAATCTGGAAAGATTGTGGAAAGAAAAACAATCCAACAAAGGAATCAGCTATAACATTTTAGGCAATATATATATTGCCTCCCTATAAAAATGTATAAAATTTGTACTTTATATATTTACGTACAAAGATATCTCCAATAATTGGATGTGCTTTTCTAGAGGCATAAGCGGAACTTGAAAACATGTTCTCTACCTGATTATTTCCTTTGAGAATTTCTTTCACAGAATCATAGACTATCAGGTTGGAAGGGACCTCAAGGATCATCTGGTCCAACCTTTCTTGGCAAAAGTATAGTCTAGACAAGATGGCCCAGCACCCTGTCCAGCCAAATCTTAAAAGTGTCCAACACTGGGGAACCCACCACTTCCCTTGGGAGATTATTCCAGTGGCTTATGTGTCTCACTGTGAAAAATTTTCCTCTCATGTCCAGTTGGAATCTCCCCAGGAGTAATTTGTATCCATTATCCCTTGTCTTTTCCATGTGACTCCTTGTAAAAAGAGACTCTCCATCTTCTTTGCAGCCACCCTTTAAATACTGGAACATAGTTATAAGGTCTCCCCTAAACATTCTTTTCCCAAGGCTGAACAAATCTAGTTCTCTCATGCTTTACTCATATGGCAGGCTTCCCAGTCCTTTGGTCATCTTTGCGGCCCCTCTCTGGACCCTCTCCAGCCTGTGCACATCTTTTTTGTATAGCGGGGACCAAAACTGAACACAGTATTCCAGGTATGGCCTGACAAGCACTGGGTGGGATAATGACTTCTTTGTCTCTTGTTGATGCAATCCAGCATCCTGTTGGCTTTATTTGCCGCAGCAGCACACTGTTCATTCATATTGAGCTTGCTGTCCACCAGGAACTCCAGGTCCCTATCCATAGAGCGGCTCCCCAGCAGGGTAGATCCCAGCCTGTGCTGCACTCCCAGACTATGTTTTCCCCTGTGTGAGACCTTACATTTGTCTTTGTTGAACTTCATAAGGTTCTTATTAGCCCACTTTTCCAGCCTATCCAGGTCTTCCTGCAGGGTGGCTCTCCCTTCTGAAGTGTCCACTTCCCCATTCAGTTTGGTATCATCAGCAAACTTCATCAGGGTACACTTGATCCCATCATCCAGTTCACTTATGAAGATATTAAACAGCGTTGGGCTCAATATCAATCCCTGGGAGACGTCACCGCTGACAGATTGCCAGTTTGAAAAGGAGCTATTTACCACCACCCTGTGGGTGCTGCCTGTCAGCCAGTTCCCCACCCACCGCACAAACCACTTGTCTAGACCATAACACATCAGTTTCTCTAGGAGGACGCTGTGGGAAACTGAATTGAAAGCCTTGCAGAAATCCAGGTAGACAATGTCCACTGCTCTTTCCACATCAACCAAGCAGGTTACTTTGTCAAAGAAGGCGATCATGTTTGCCAAGCACGATTTGCCCTTGGTGAATCCATGCTGGCTTTTCCCAATCACATGCTTCATTTGATAGCCACCAGGAGGATTCATTCTATAACTTTCCCAGGGACTAAAGTAAGACTGATGGGTCTATGATTTCCTGGATCTTCCTTTAAGCCCTTCTTGTAGGTGGGGGTGACATTAGCCTTCTTCCAGTCTTCTGGGATGTCCCCTGATCTCCATGACTTCTCAAAGGTTATAAAGAGTGGCATCACAGCAATATTAGTCATCTCTCTTAACACCATTGGGTGGATATTGACAGGGTCCATTGATTTGTAGGGGTCAAGTTCTGGTAATAGTTCACATACCAACTCTTCCTTCATTGATGGTGGGTCTGTGTTTGCATCAACCTGGATCTTTATTCCCAAGGCCTGGGGCCCAACAGTGCTGGTAAAGACAGAGGTGAAAAAAGTGTTGAGAACCTCTGCCTTTTCAGCATTGTTGGTGACTAATTCACTTCTTCTGTTTAACAGTGGGCCAATATTTTCTTTCTGCATCTTATTGTTTACATACCTGAAGAATCCTTTCCTGTAGTTTTTGACATCTCTGGCCAATTTCAATTCCAGTCGAGCTTTTGCTTTTCTAACTGCATCTCTGCACACCCTGGGAATGCTCTTGTAGTTCTCAATGGGTATTTGTCTGCTTTTCCATCTCTGATATGCTTCTCTTTCGGTTTTGAGCAGACTCAGAAGCTCACGGTTAAGCCAAGGGTCTCTCTTGCTCTGCCTACTTCCTTCACCTTTAGAGGGGATGAACTGTTTCTGTGCTTCCAGGAGAGCATTCTTGAAAAAGTCCCAGCACTCTCTAGCTCCTTTATGCTCCATGGAAGTTTTCCACAGAATCCCTCCCAGTTGACCTCTGAGCAAACTGAAGTTTGCTCTTCTAAAATCTAAACCCATAACTTTCTGACTGGACGCAGAGCTCTAGTTCCTCCTGTTTGTTCCCCAGGCTGCATATGTCGGTATACATACACGTGAGCTGGTTGGTCTTCTGGTTCTCATCTTGGGAGGCAGCTAAGGAACATTTGTTGCTTCTCTGGTTGGCCTAACTTATTCCCCAGTTGGTTGCAATTGCATGACTGTTGCCACTTTGGACCCTGTCCTCTTCGTCTTTCTGTTTAAAGCCTGCCTCACCAAGTTGGCCAGCCTGCTGCTAAAGATTCCCTTGTCTCTTCTAGACAGGGGGATCTCATCCCTCCCTAACAGGCTATAGTTGTTGAATAAAAGCCAAAACCCTCATGATGGCACCAGCCATGAAGCCAGAAGTTGGTTTGCATTATATTTCTATTTCTGGCTGCACCCATTCCTTTAACTGGTAAAATGGAAGAAAAGATACTTGGGCACCAATACTTTTTGCTTGCATGCCCAGGGCTTTGTAGTCTTCCTTCATTCTGCCTAGGTTCTTGCTTGTGGTGCCATTCATGCCCACATGAAAAAGTAGCAATGGATAGTAGTCTACACCCTTGACAAATTGTGGCACACTCAGCAACATCTCAGACCTTAGTTCACAGAAGGTAGCATACCTCTTATGACTCCCTGTCAGGCTGGCAGATGGGTGCCTTGGTGCCCCTTAACAGAGTCACCCACTATGAGCACTTGGCATTTCTTTTTGCTGTATCCACTGTGTGCTGCTGGTACAATTTCTCCATGCAGACCTTACTTGTGGGTGTCTACAGCTGTTAAATCTTCATATCAGTTTTTGGTTGTAATGCTGGTGTGTGGGGACTGGAGCTGAGTCCTGCTTTTGTGGGTCGCAGAGTCCAAGGTGTCTCATTCTCTGCAGTGTCTACCACAGGAGCATGGTTCTGAAAGCGCTTACCTATTTCTGTTTCAGCCCCTCTAACACTACACAGCCTTTTAACTGTTCCCTGAAACTTGGCCACTTGACACAAAGATCATCAGCCTGTGCACATCTTTTGCAGGTACTTACCTTTTCTCCAGGAGAAGGGTCTGGGCACTCGTTGCAACCTACCATCTGTACTGAAGTCTCCTTCCTTAGCAGTTCCTTCTGGGTGGAAGCATCAGACATCTCAGGGGCTTTCTCTGTAGAACACCAGTTTTAACTAGGAGACGAGTGTCCACCACCGTGGCAGAGACCTAGAGCACTTCCCTGGGCTATATGCCTGCAAGCAGGGTGCACGGCCCTTCTCAGGAGCCCTTCTGTGTGAACTGCCGCGTGAACTGTGGTGGCCTCTCTGCGCAGCCTCTCGATCCCTGTTTGTGGGTCCTGGTCGTGGTGCTCCTGGTTGCTAGCGCTCTCTATGGCCCTTTAAATCTCCCACAGCTGCTCCTGGCAATGCCCAAGATGAGCCAGCCTCTCTGGAGAGAGGTGTTGGCTGCTGGCAGGGCTCTCTGCTCTTCCTCAGGTTTCCATGCCTCTGTGAAGGCCCCTATACACCCCCATCTAGGGCCTAGCCACAGGACTTACTATTGCTGCAGCTGTGTTCCTTGCGACTGAGTCTTTGGTTCAATGCAAAGTGGTGATACCAGAACAGTCTTCAAAGAACCTTGGTAGCATTACAGACCTGCCTTATTTTGGGTTTCAAGGAACTTTGCCATATTCTTGTCCGTTTACATTAAAAGCTGCAAAGCAAACCACTGACAGCAAAGCAAAACCAGTTTCCTTAATGCTAAACCCCAAGCAGTACAGCAAGACTGTTACTGCATCATGCCAAAGTAAGAGTCAAACTGTGTCATTTTCTGACCGTACTAAGGCCTAGCAGATTTTCTTGGAGCATTGGCACCCCTACCCACATGAGCCAAAGGGTAAGGAAGGACTTCGGCAGCGTTAAGGGTGCTAGGCCTTGTCAGCAGAAGCTCAGTCCTGCAAAACGGCAAGCTCTCTCAACAGGACTGTGTGCTGGGTGAGTGCGTACGTTAATGGCTCACAGTCCTGATGCAATCTATCTCTGCTTGACTTGTGAGCATATGGTCAGGCCATAATAGCATTAGTAAGACTATATGACAGAAATAAAATAATATGATGTTACTCCAAGACAAATGAAAGGGTTGTGTGGCAGGAAGGTTTCAAAACAAAGAGCTCATTTGATTTTGGAAAGCAGTACATCTAGAACATCATATCACTACATTCAGTTTACCAGTTAACAGTGTTGCGGGTGTTTGACGCTCATAAGGCAAAGGACTCTTAAAAAATGCCAGACAAATTGAAAGGAAATTGAGGAAAACAATCATGATTAATTAGTTCTATTAAAATTTAACAGTAATAATGTACACACATGTACCTTATGAATAGCTGAGTATAGCATGAAAACCACCTAGAACTAGCAAAGATTTGTTTAAAAGTCCTTCCACTCACCAGCAGACTCAGATCATCCAATATGGACAGTTATTCCTATCATCTAGCTAATGTATTTTTGGAAGTGGTATTGCTCTACAAATTTTTCTCACTCTGTCAAATAATATGATCTTATTTTTCTCTAAATCATCTGTCATTTTAAATGACTTTTTCAGCACATCCATACACATTTATAAGAGCAATGTAAACATTTACAGGATTTCAGAATCAGAGTGTAGTTCAGGCCAATTAAGGTTGTCTGGGCTTTTTTTAGCTGCTTCTGTCCTAAAAATTCCAGCCATGTAAGAATGGGACTATAGCCCATTTGTAGTGATACTTCATGTCAAAGGAAGATAAACACTTGCTCCACTGTCAGTCACTCTGTAAGTGCTTTAGTGAATGAGGTTAAGTTTAAGGACACCTATAATATTAAGCATCTGCCTAAATATTTGGCTGACTAGTGCCTACACTGAGGAGCAACCTTCACAGCAATTTTACTGCCATGGCCTGATCTGCCCTAAAAATTACAGGAGCATGTACTCATCCTGGCAGCTTTCTCCATGTCGTCAGAGTGGGATAAGCAGGATGTGTGGGATGGCATGCTGAGGTGAGCTACCAAATACAACGTTTGGAACAGGATCCAAAACATGGTTTCAGAAAGTATATATCTGGGGCTTGTTTCAAGCCCATCTCTCTGCAAGTGGTTTCTCCCTTCACACATTTTTATCAGATCCATTTGAAAATAAACATTATGGCCACATGTTAGAAATTAATGCAGTGCCAAAGAACGCTAATGAAACTGAAATGGTAAATTATTCAAGAATGTCCTGTCTTTAACTTCCTACTATACTTTCATCAAAAAGGGTAACAGAGAAAAAAAAAAACAAAACAGAAAAAACATTCAGGAAGCAAGTGAAAATAAATTGTTAGTTTATGCTGTGCATCATAAGGTAGATGAGGAAGAAATTTCTGAGTTTGTTTCAAACCCCTTTTAAGTCAGTGTTTCTGGACAGCACTTGCACCTTCAGAAGATGACCAACAATACTATATTTTCTTGTGCTCTCATGTCAGATGTCTCTGCAGGCCCTGCATGAGAGCATTTGAGGCACTCAGGAAAGTCGAGCTGCTGGGCATGGCGGAATGATATAAGGAGAGGTAGTACCTTTGGATTTGTTTTTTTTTTAACATGCTTGTAAACACCTAACATAGTAAAGTGTTATAATAATGTGAATAATAAAAGCAGCAACAATATAATGTCCCAAGGAGAGAGTGGGTTATTTCCTGGTGAGTTGCCAAGGCTAATACATGCCTAGAGAAAATTCCCACTGACTGCTTTGAAATACAACTGTTAGGAAAGAGAGGGTGAGACCCTGCATGGGGTGGGGAGGGGGGGAAGAAAAAAATAGAAAGGCTGAAGTGGGGACAAGACCAAGTGCTAAGGAGGAGGGAGGAAACTTGGAGTCCTCCCAGAACGTTCTCAGAAGTCTTGTTCCTGCTTTGCACAGTGAAGGAGCATAACTATCCCCCTTTCACCACCCCAGGTGAGACACAAGTGAAACAGAAAAGTGATCATGCTATTTTGTACCTCTCAGACACCTCTTTTTGCAGCTAAAAGAGAAAGCATAATGTTGAAGTTTTTCATAGCTATTGCAAATATATATAAGCCTTAGTTTTCACTTAAGAGCCTTGCTGAAATTCTGATATTAATTAAAATTTCTTGACATGCTATTGTAAACCATCAAAATGAAAGATCATGCTCTTAATTGTAATAAATCCAGCCAATGAAAATGAGAAACAGGGAAGTAAAGACTAGCCTTATTCCTGACAGAAAATGTCATAGAAATAGCTTTTCCATGTTGTTCTGGTAATTGTGCATGGAAGCCTGAGGTGGAAATCGGCCAAAAAAATATATTTCTTGGATATTTCTTAATAAATATGTGTATAAGTATATAATGTATAAATAAATATTAATATAATCTGCACCGCTTATGCAATGTCAGTTCTGCAACAGATGGTTTCCTTTTTTTTCAACTAGACATCAAAACTCTACTGGATATATTCTGATTATAAAAGCTGTTATGAACAATTTCTGTCTGTGATGTAAGTTAATGATAATAATCACATTCTGTATTTGTTTTGAAGGTGTGAGAGGCTGATCCTCAGTAGGAAGCTAACTGTATCAGGTTCAAAATGTTGATAGCTCTGATTGTTGTTATCAGGAACAGTAGGTATTTAAAAGATGCATTTAGGTTTTTCAGATATCAAAGACCACTCGAAAGAGGGTGTATGAATGGATTACAAAATTTGAAAATAATAAGAAAATTATTTCAAGGTCTCTGCTAGATATTCATGGAATGTTTCATTGGTAGTATGCTTTTTTAGTCCAAAAGATTATCTTTGTGACCCCTACTCTGTGTATGAATACTCGATATGTAAAACAGACATCAAATTAATTATGGGCATGATTCTGTGAATCTTAGATTCAACTATGAATTTATTTAACTCTCTAGTTTCTCTTTCTCCTGCAGCACCTTTTAATAAATGTGGTTCCAAAGGACAAAAAAACAAAAGGGACAGCTGTTTTAAGAGGTAGTTCTCTGCATTCAGCATTGATGTACCTGGTGAGAAGAAGAATGGAGGTTTCTAAGAGTGACCTTAACACAAATAACATCATGAGTCATGCAGCAGGACTCTTCTGCCAAACCTTGTCAGTCCTTTGTGACTTCTCTGTCAGTCAGACAAAGACTATGGTTCAATAAATAGGAGCAAAGTATCATATATGAAAAAAGACAGGACCTCTGCAGCATTTATGTAAAAGCTCAAGGCTGGCATGGCAAGACTCATGGGACTCTAAACAAGGCAGAGACATGGCAAAGGAGGGATTTGTTAGTAATCAAGGGAGTTGTCAGTAATCAGAAAGAATAACCCCAGCTTCTCTTTGCATTCTTTTTTTTCTTTCTTTGTCTTTCCTTCCCATATACCCTTCCCTAAGTGTGCCCTCATGTACTTTCTGTCTAGCTTCCCTTCCTGACTCACTTGCCTCCCTGCATAGAGAGATAGCCTGCACAGTATCAAACAATGCAAGCATTCAAAGAATGTCACAGTTTCACTTTCATAGAGGTTTTGACATTCTGAAGGAATGCTATTTTCATTTACGTAAATAATGTTAAAACCACACAGAATTTGAGCTGTGACCAGAATATGTCGTTATTTAAATTTTCAGCTTTGTGCTGTTTCAATAGTTCAGCTACTGGCTTTCAAAATCTTTCTGAAGCAAAACCCCAAATCTTTTCAAAACCTTTTTTTTCTTCCTGTAAAGCATGGTCTGATTGTGCCTCCATTCATCACTCTCATCCTTTATACTGAGTCAGTCTCAAACACTTTCTGTGGATTTACATTATGTGTTTAACATTGTAACCAATTATATACTACGAACTAAATATCATACTGATGCAAAGAAATTTAGAAGTACATTTGTTTAGAAAAGTATCTGCTTAAACCACTTATAAAATAATTAGGAATGCTTCAGTACAGGGAAATAAAGGATGTGTTCTCAGAACAGGATTAAATATAGAGAATGGTCATTATTGCGAGGTGAAGCTAGAGAACTTGGTTTTAATGAAAAAGATAGGGAGAAAAGGAAGAGAATTACACATGGATTTCTTGGCACTCAGCTCTCTTGTGTTCCTTCTTACTCATTTTATCTACACTATGCTTTTAACATTAGCTTCTACTCTAATGCCAGTGATACTCAACACTGCATCTCATTTGACATTTTTAAAAATTTGACAACATTCCTCTTGTTCTCTTAGGCAGAGCCTGTGACTTCCAAACCATTCAGCTAAATGCCTGCAACATAAGTGCAAGAAAAGCATCCTCATTTGTGATTCTATCAACTCTGCCTCTGCTGCCTACTCCCTGTAATCTTGATATCAACCTTGATCTTTAAAATTTTGCCACCACTTTTTTTTCACATTACCAACTTTTGGCAGAAAATCTGTTAAAGCGACTAGTTTATTAATTTTCTTTTAGCTTAATTCCATACTTTGATTCTTTGTGATCTCCTTAAGTTTATAAACCTCTGAACCCCACCAGGTGAAGGATGCCCCTGCCCACCTTCACCAGGCTGTTAAGACATACACACATTTCCATCTTTGCACACCTACACGCCTAATTTGATAAATGATCTTAGAACACCCATCGTTAATTTTCACTATGCATGTACCTGGTAATGCTAACCTTGCTGACCCCTCTGTTGACTTCTTTATGGCCGCTGACTCTCTCACAATTTCTCCTTCTTCTGTTACTCCCACCAGACATTCTGTAAGAGAACCCCATTGCTTTGTGGAACAAAATTCCTTCCAGCAAGGCTAGCAAACTTTTCATCAGCACAGTTCTCATTATAGTGAGCAAGAGTTAGGCAGCAGACCTTCAGCACATTCACAAATGTCCTCTTCATGTTGGACAAGACATAATTTTGCTCTTAGATATTCTCACAAGATAGAAAAGTGTTAATAATCCCAGACTGACTTAGGTGGTATATTAGTTATAACTACATATATATGTGTATATAAATATTTTATTCTGTGATTAGTGTCCACCATAGGTGGAATGAGCTATTTTCTAATGGTGTCTGCCTCTCACCATCTGTTAAAGGGAGAATCAACTAATCCTAGCAGTGAATTTTCTTCCTTAGGAAACGGTAATATTTTTCTAGCAACATAACGCAGAGGATACAGAGCATAAAGAATATCTCCATAGGAGAATAACTTTTCTAAAAAGAGGAAGATTTAGAAGGGAAGAAATATCCTTTACTAAGTCTAAACAATGTGTTTCACTTACATCATTAAGCTACTGCAGTTACAACATTAAATCAACACACTGAAAAGGTTAGTTTTCAAAAGGTAGATGTTAAACATGATAAAAAAAATGATCCTATCATATATCTTTAGACAGACCCTGTAGACTACAAGAGTCCATGTAAAAGATAAAAATATATTAACCTACAGAAATAGAAAAGAAAAAAAAAGAAAGAATTGTTAACTCTGGAAGAAAACAAATAAAATTAGGCATAGTATTTGTTGAAAAAAAAACAATATGCAAAATAGCAAATTCTTGATAAGAAGCACTATTTGAATACAACAGCCAAAGTGCTGCATAGCTCAAAAAAAGAGACTAAAGTCCCTATGGAAGAGAATTATGTTTTATTTGGTTTGGGTTTTTTTCCCAACTTATTCTGATAAACTGAAAGCCAAGAAAAATAGTTTTAAAAGTTCTCTATTTAGTATAAAGGTGTAAGCTCTTTTTCCAGATCTACTTCCTACTTGTAGCAATTTTATTAAATTACTACAGTAATCAGCTGAGACCCATTAAGTGTTAGCTTGACCTGCTTCTCAAGTATCTAAGCAGATGCAGCTGGAATGAAAACAGATGGAAGGTGTAAATGAGAAGATTCAATTAACATTTTTTCTCCTTCTCATATGAGTTTCAAAAAGAAACTCCCTCAGGATTGAAAGTGATCCCTTAATTTAAGAAATATCTTTTTCATCTATTCAAAATAAAATATTTTAATGTCATGGTAAGCCCTTTGGTTCAGCCTGGGAAACTGAGCATTTACAGGTTCATAATATGACTACAAGAACAATGAAATCAAGCTGAACCAAATGTATGCAATTACTATCTAATTAACCAAATGGTAGAGCCTTAAGTGTATTTAAGTAAGTTAAACAGCAGAAGATAATTTGTACAGAATTTGCTACAAAATTAGAAATTCATGTAATGTTTATATTATCAAACATAATACAAATCTAACTTTTGTGTATTAAGATGGTTGTAGACATGATAGACCTTAACCTCATTTGATGTTGTTGTGTACAGCTGTTTTCAGTGTAATTATACTAGAGGATCAGTACCAGTAACATTTCAGATGGGATCAGTACAGAAGAAAGAAATATAAATAACCTAGTTTTAATTAATTAAATATTAGTCTAAAGAGGTTATGGCAGCTTAACTTAAATGCAGATGCTGCCTAAGCTTCTGGTTTATTATTGCTGCTGAGTTAGCCTGGTTTGCATCGTAATACCCTTTTGTATAACTGCAGACTTTTACAAGGGTTTTATAACGAAGTTACCTAACAAGTAGGTTTGTAAATAATACCTTGAAAGTAGCCTTAAAACAACATAATTACATTATACTGCAATACATTGTATTAACAACATCCAGGTCTGTGAAGAAAATCATCAAAAGAAAAAAAAACGAAAAGAAATTGCACCAAAGCCCATGTTCATCACGCCTACATTTAGGATCTGAAGTGGCAAAGTTAGAAGTTTAATTCAAAGTAGAAATCCAAATTCATTTTTTTAGTCACTGAGAGAGACACTTTCAGAGGTTTTCATTCTAAGATCTTAATATTTTTCCTGCTTTGTATTACAGAAGTCTATGCACGTTCATAGCCTATCAAATCGACCTCTCAATTTTTCAAGGCTGTATCTTATCTGCCCTACGATACCTTCAGTAATAATAATAATAATAGAGGGCTGTTTCTTCTGTTTTCATCATTGTTTATGAGTTATTTGTTTTTTTCAATATAATTTCAATACAGCTTGTGGTAAGCATATGCTCAAACTCTGTTGAATCAAAGTATAATGAATCAAATAATATATCTGACCTATTTAACTCTGCAGCACTCAACATGGGGTATGACAGTACCATGTGGTTGCAGGGGCTTGTGCTACAGCTAAGAGTGGTGAGGCCCTGGATTTCTGAATTTCTTCCATGAGTGGGAAGAGCAACTAGGAAAAAAATACATAGTGGGTGAGGAGGAGGTGGCAGTTACTGCTGGTCATTTTAGGGCCTGGAGGAGGCTGGTTTAATGGGAGCTCTGAAGCAGTTGCAGAGAAACTCCCAGACCTTTTTTCTGCTCTGAGGACACCACATTGCTCTTCAGTTCTGCTAGTTGGCCAGACGGCAGAAAAGTGTCTCCCTTTGCATCAAGAGGATTCCTAGCTGAACGCCCAATCTGAAATTAGCTGCCTAAGCCAAGCCAGTGAGATTTATTTCTTATATTTTCTTGGAGGGTTTTTTTCCTCCTAAATATCGAAAAGAATATATCTACCATTAAATTTCAAAATCAGGTATTTATGTCTTGCATTTCCTGTATTGGAGGTATTTACCATGAGAAAACTGTATCCAGGAGACTATCAGATGTATAAAGTCTGCTCCTGCTGCCCCTGAGTTGATCTCTATAAAACAATTAAACATTCAGCAGCCCAAAGAAACCATGAAAACATATGTTCCTTGTGCCTGGGCACAGCTATATGGGGGACCCAGAAAAAGGTGCTAAGTAGTCAAGGATTTTCTGTGAAGAGAAACATCTAACCTGGGAGAGATTAAGACACCTCTTTCAGAATGTGCATTGGATAGGGCAGATCTTCAGGAACAGGCCCCAGCTCAGAATACCTTTTAGCTCAGTTTTGAGGATGCAAGGACAATAACCAACTTCAAAACTCAAATGCAAATCAGTTGATGAAAGAGAAAAGAAGCTGGTCTTTTACCTCTGAAGTAATGCATTGGTCAAAAATAGACATTGTCTCCATCTTTCTGCTTCCTGTGATGATCCAATAAACTTATTCTAGATCAATTTCTAAACTGAGTTTGAGAACACAGTAATAGATGGGTGGGTGCCTATTTAAAGAATCTTCTCAGAATTGCCTGATAGCATCACAACTCAAAAGGCTGCCCACATTCCCAGAAGAAATAATTGAGCTGAGTAAAAAACTTTACTGGCAAAATCTTAGATGCTTTGGGAATTTATACATTGTCAAATTTAGATGGCAGCTGAATATACTAAGGTCCCAAATGGAGCCATAAAGATTCAAACTTTGCAGGTCCTGCCCTGATACTATATTTGTTCAGTTCAGAATTACTATAAAGATTGAATTGGTTGCTTTTCCTAGACACTAGCATTGCAAACTCAAGCAGGCATCTGAAAGTGAACCTGAGCACCTACTATTTAGTACCTCTTAGCCATGTATCTTCAGGTTTTATAGATTGCATTTGCAGCACTTTTCACCATGGGGTAATTTATTACTGTATGTTGGGGTTCCTCTTATATCTGAGAGGCTAAAAACCTTTAAATAGAAGAACAAAAATCCAACCATGTCACCAGGCTACTTATAGTATAATTTGGTGAATGCAGGATTAGGAAATGGAGATGCTTTCTGAAGCCACTCATTTGCCTTTGGTCATCGATTTTCCACTAATTTTTTCTTATGCTCAGATTGGGGAGGTATGAACATTATGTGCTTTGCCAACTTGATATCACTTCTCATTAACATGGTGTTTTCCAAAGTAGGTTTTGCAGTAAAAAAATAATAATAGACTTGGCTAAAGAGGAATAGTTAATGTCTTTCTTAGTAGGACTTTTCTAAATGGAGAGTACAGATATATGTGTGCCAATCATGCAGAGATACATTGCAGAACATACCAATATCTCCTCAGAGCAAAATTTGTGTTATCTAGCACATATTATCGTCACACTGACATATAATGAAGGATTGTATATCAAGTAGTGATGGAAGAAGGACCTAAAACTCTTCCACCTAAAAAAAAATTATCTTTAAAAGGATAATTAAAGATGATACAACTTGATTCAAACAATGTTTTACAGATTCCTAAGAATAAAGAAGAAGAAAGTTTGCTACTGGGGAATTGTCTATAGGTTTCTAATAAGAACAGATGTACATAGAATTTATTACTTTAAAATTTGTATCTTTTTATTCAAGTTTCTTAGTAACTAGAATTCTTTCTCTTCCAGAGTTTGCGTTATCATACTGATAATATATGGCTGTCTTTTCTTTACCATAATGGTGATAATGATTTACATTTATATTATCTTTTTGACCTCAAGCATGTATTTATAAAAATGTTTCCTTACAAAATTGTTTCTAATCCTTAGCCACTATAAAAACTCACCTCAGACAACCCTTCCTCTCCCTTGAAAATATAGATATCTTTTCACAAAACATGACAATTGCTTTATAATGCACAGCAACTCTGCAACAGCTCAGCAGAATAATGTGGTAGCCTCATCTATGCTCTCACTCTTACACTCAAATGTGGCTGGGAGTTAATGGTTTCCTAGAAAAGATGATTTGTTGTGTTTTATAAGCATAAGAGGTTGGGTTCTTAGTTTTAGTTTTTCCCATAGAGTACGTATGTGGTACTTTCTGCTTACTAACAGTTTTGGATGAAGAAGAAAAGTTAAAGTTATTTTCTAATAAACACTGTAGTTAACAAAAAAGCAGTACTGGATTTTCAAGGAAGTTGCATTCTGAGTGAATGGGAGCAACTGAGCATAGAGTATGTGAATGGTACAAAAGCAAATGTAATAGTGGAGATACAGGAGTAATCACTGCATGCTCTTAGTTCCTATATAAAATGTATACAACCATCCTTCCGCTGCTTGCTCCCTTATAGGGTGCTACATGGGGATTAGGAAAAAAGATTAATTGAACTCTTTCTCTCTTGTATACAAAAGAGATGGACTGTACACAATAATGTATGTCTAGACTAGCCTTTGAGAATAGCCCCCAAGGCCATCCTTACAACAAGATTTGCTGTTCAAATGGACAGTGAACATGAAAGCAGAATTCAGGAGTGCTGAGGGAGCAGACTTCAGGGTGCAGGGGAGCCAGCCTAGACAAGCTGCCTGGACACCTGCTTGTATGGAAAGAAGAAGGACAGTTCCTTACTGGCAGCCACCTACCTATGGCTGCAAAGCCTTATTAGTGACTGTAAATAATATAATGCAAGTATAAATCTTATCATTAACTTGTAACTAACTAATTCAATGATGCTCATCTTTTTTCTTTTTTTTTTTTTTTTTTTTTTTTACTGTTACCATGTTCATTTCCATATTGGAGTAATAAAATCACTTTTGTTAAAGTGCGAGGTCCTGCCCTTGGGTCACAACAACCCCATGCAGCGCTACAGGCTTGGGGAAGAGTGGCTGGAAAGCTGCCCAACAGAGAAAGACCCGGGGGTGCTGGTCGACAACCGGCTGAATATGAGCTGTCAGTGTGCCCAGGTGGCCAAGAAGGCCAACGGCATCCTGGCCTGTATCAGAAATAGTGTGGCCAGCAGGAGCAGGGAGGTGACTGTTCCCCTGTACTCAGCACTGGTGAGGACAAACCTCAAGTACTATGTTCAGTTCTGGGCCCCTCACTACAGGGAAGACATGGAGGTGCTGGAGCATGTTCAGAGAAGGGCAACCAAGTTGGTGAGGGGCCTGGAGCACAAGTCTTGTGAGGAGCAGCTGAGGGAACTGGAGAAAAGGAGGCTGAGGGGAGACCTTATCGCTCTCTGCAACAACCTGAAAGATTGTAGTGAGGTGGTTGCAGGCCTCTTCTGTCAGGTGGCTGGAGATAGGACAAGAAGAAATGGCCTCAAGCTGCGGCAAGGGAGATTTAGGTTAGATATTAGGAAAAATTTCTTTACTGAAAGAGTTGTCAGGCATTGGAACAGGCTGCCCAGGGAAGTGGTTGAGTCACCATCCCTGGAGGTGTTCAAAAAGTGCGTAGACAAGGCAGTTCAGGACATGGTTTAGTGGGCATGGTTGACAGTTGGACTTGATCTTAAAGGTCTTTTCCAACCTATTCTATGACTCTAAGTTTAGACATAAAATGTCTATCAGAATTTTTTTTTGTCTCTTGAAGCCCTAAGGAGATCCCAGCTGGTGGTTATTGGACAGTCAAGCAAAATATTTCTTAAACAAAAAGAATAAAGAGCTGATACCTGGCAAATGATCAAATAAAACAATTTTGGCATTTAATCCATAGATATTTGATGAATAGAGGGGAATATTTTGGAACTCCCAAGAGCAAAGGGGCTAAAGATCAGTGGTGTTATTGCTGGAAACAGACATCTAGATTTAAGGTAACCAAGAGAAATAAAGAAATAACACAGTTTTGTACTCTAGACAGTTATGATAGATAATATTTTACTTTATATGCAGATACCCAGTCAAAAATTTCTGGTTGAAATAGCTATCCATATCTAACCAGATGTCCATTGAAGTCTCTGCGAAAGGAGAGCTGAAATCATAAATAAATGCAGTAGATTGCTAAGTTAGGATGCTAACACTTGGTTGAATAGGTAATATGAAATGTGGATTATTATGAAAAAACATTGAGACCATTTAAAATTAGTCAGTTCAGCAAGCATATGCCCAAGTAAAAGTATGTCATTAGTTATATCAAAAATAAATCTGCATTTAAAACAATTATATTGTCCATCTAGTTGTAGGTTGCTCTATATACTTTGTTTCTTCCCAAATCAGGGCTCAAATGAATATGTATTTGCTTTAGTTACTCTTAAAACATATGGCTTACCAATAGCTTAATTGTTATGGACAGTAACAATAATATGTCTCCTCTTTTCCAGTGCATGTTTTGTGAAAGAAATGTGCTCCTTATCATAGCGTGTTGAGAAGGCATTGAGACTAAGGTCTTCAAAGCATCATACTGACTGCACATGGCATACTGCAATACATAGAAAGCACGTGCTCTTTGGACAATCAGAAATCTCACTACATTGATGGGAATAGTTAGACGCCTGTGGAAAATCATCATCTGAAGTCAGGAGTCTAGAGGAACAATGCAACCTGCACAGGAAGAAAGTACAAAGGAAAATGGCAAACTTGTCGAAAATTAACCAGATTGAAAATAGATGGCTTTCAGTGCTGGATGTCCTCTAACTTCACTTCTGCCTTGGAGCTACACATCTTCACCAAGTCAGGCAGGTTTTTTCCATAAGGAGGATGGATCTCAAAACATCCCTTAATGGGTAGAGAGGTGAAGGGTGGCTGGCAGGTCCTAATTCATTTGCTCCAGAGCCAGAACTTGAAGCTCTATCCCACTGAGCAGCGTAAGCACAGTCTTGTCCTCTGGCGCTGTGCCTATTAGTGGAATGCTCTTCTGTCTCTCCCATCCTCATTGACCTACACCTAGTCCTTTTATTTGAAAAGCTGCTATGATAATTTTTTGTAGGCCACTCTAACCATGTTTGGGCGTGTCATTATCATTAAGAATCTGTATTTTCTCTGTTTTGACACCTGAATAGAACTTGCCAATTTTTTAAATAGAAAAGTAGCAATCTGTACTACTTCTGAAGCCAGTGAATATCTCAGGGGCTCCACCTACTACCTTACTGAACATGGCTGTGTTTTTTTTAGGCAGTCACTTTCAAAAATCATTGTGAACTCATTTAGTTACTTATCTTCTTTGGTCTGGTTGTTTCATTTCAAATACTCTACTTGACTTTCTTTTCTCCCTTGTGCATAGATACATTCAACACTTCAAAAATTAATTTTAAAGTTCTCATTTTAATCTCTTCTTTCTCCTCTTTTCCCTACTGTGCTTTGGGACCTATAAGCCTGCAATAACTGCAGATGTGCTCTTTGAGATCTTGAAAGTATGACTGCCATACATCATCTTAGGTGTTAGCAGATATCCTACAATAACCATTATGGCTGCATTACGAAGGCAGCGGTGGATCAATAGCAGGCTGCTATGGCAGCCGTGGTCTGTAATGAAAGTTTCTTGTTCATTGGGTGTTCACACTAATAGCAATATAATTAATGGCTCCAAGAGAAAATTACTCCTACATTCATTTATATATATATACATTTTAATTTATATTGCTATATGGACTTGTAGGTTAGAACACAGAAAGTGTAGTGAATGTTATGCTTTATTTTGTTTTTGAATACATTGTTTTTCTTCCTTAATTTTTTTTCCTTTTTATTGCTTTGACTTTTGGGATTATCTTCCAAAATATAACTGAATCAATCTTATGTTTAATTCTACCAGAATAGCTCCTGACTTGTGACCTTCCTACTAAAAGATAATCAGACCCTAAATTCCATGTTTTCTCAATAATTTCTGGTTCCTGCAGTTGCACTGGACTCTTCTTTTACTCGAGTAAAACCATTCCTATGTCACTTTTCCACTAAAAGCTCCTGTTTAATGATGGCACAAATTATGGCTCCATGCACAAGTTCTAAATTTTTTTTTTATATTTTAATCTCAGCAATTCTGACCAAAGTGATTTTTTTATATATATTGTGTGTTAGAATGTGAGGTCCAGCTTGGCTTGTTCTAGTAAAAAGCCATTATACATAGAAGGTTATTCTTTGAGGACTATTGCTTCTTCCCACTCAGGAAGCAAGAGATGTGCTCTCTTAATTCATGGTTAGCTTAAAAGCACATAAAGAGTATTTAGGTCAGGTTTTCCACTGTAATGTTTTAAGGGGAGCACAAGATGAGTTTAAGAGCAAATGCCATTTGCTGTTTCAGAAAGCCATTTGAGAATATATGGTGAGACACAGTGAATTTTTCAAAACCAAAATTTTAAGATATCTCTGAAAGTATATCTATTATGATGCTAAATAAATAAATTATCTATATGTTTCACAAGCAGACTTTTTATAAATGCACTTAGAACCTGAAAGGCTCACAAAAATCTTTAAAGTGTTTTATTATTGTGCCAAATAAAGGGAAACATTTTCCATAATGGTCTAATTGATTCAGATACTTAATGCCTGATTCTAAAAATAATTCATTACAGGTAGGATTTTTTTTGGAACTATTTAGACATAACTGTTGGGATAGGATATAACTATGATATTGAAAATCCCATTAGGACTGATTCCTAACCTCCAGAACCCACATACCTTAAAAATTGACTTCTACTAATCATTCTTGAAAGTTCTTTCTGGTTTGAGTGAAGCTTAAGAAACCAAGAGCCTAAGACAATTCCAAAATTTACCACATGCTCATAAAACAATTTTTTACTCAATAAAAATAATGCTGCATTTCCAGAATATTTGAATTCCTCAAATTTGGTAACCAGGAAAGGTTTTGATGACAAAACACTTTGTTTTCTAGGACTGTGTCTTCTTTTTGCATGTTTTACAGTGGAATAACACGTACAGAATACAATGATAGTTGATATATATTTGCCTTTGATTATAAAAATGTATGTTTTCCTTACATTGTAAACACATCACAATTGGTCATCAGAAGGAACTGAAATGTTGTTGGAATTGAGGATATTCAGCTTCTTGATACTGAAAGAAATTTGAACGGGATAACTCAGTTCTACTTAATCAATGTATTTGGTCCTTGCAAACCTCGAGTTTCCATTAAGGGATTTCAACTTATCTACTGTCTCCAAATAGGTGAGAGCAGTTCAAGCAACTCATCTGTGTACAAAAAAACCCAAACAACTAGCAAGTAGTTGACTATTTAGCCTGTAGGATGCAGCTTACACAGTCATGGTGGCTATCTGAAATCTAAGTCCCCTTTCTGAAGCATTTGTTTGAGGTATTAAAGACATACTTAGTATTAAGCATTTCACATTGCTTTCTTCACAAAGTTATCTTTGGTCTGTAATAATAATAATAGTAATTATTGACTGTCTTATTAATATCTTAAAGTAGGAACAAAATTAAAAAAGGGGGTTACCAATCAGACCTTTGGGATCCAGTTTTGAGAGCTATGTGTTGTGTATGTCCAAGATACATACTTTGTGTCTGTGTGGCTTTGTCTGTGTGTAAATCAAGCTTACAAAAAAAAATGCATTTTAGAAAATCTGGCCCCTAGCTCTGGAAATAGGTTATATAACAGCACTTTTCATTCATCACAAGGAAAAAGCATCTTCTCTTTCTGTGTAGTTTTGCTTTCATTTCTGGCTCCAGCCCATAAATAAATTGCATTATTTGCCTTTTATCTCTCTGGATAATATTTTATAAAGCTTTTTATTCTGTTTGAGCTACTCTCACGGACAGATGGACTGGAATCCTACCTGCTGGCAAGGGTTTAATTTGTCACAGGAACTCCACCAGTCTTTCTTACCTCAGGCTGTTTATGGCATAACATGAGGAACTATCATTTACACTTGTGATAGTGAAGCAGATGTTGCTCTGCCGTGTGTAATCCCCACCTGGCACCATTTGGGTTGCCTATAGCTGTAACACATGCAGTCAAGAGGTCAGCCTGCATGTCACTTGTGCTCTTTAAAATGGCTGAAGCCTTTTTTCCTTGTCTATTTTTAGCCTAGTACTGGCATGCTAAAAGAAAGCAGCATATCGTAACTGAATAGAAGGAAGAAAGCAAATTCTGCTGAGAAGCTTTTGGCTTCAGTGGAGACAGAAGGCAGCCCAAACAGTCACTTCTTCCATTCAATTCAAATTTATGACTGAGTACTTTTCAGTGATGGATGGCTGCATCAGCAACATAGCCAGGGGGAGACGAAGCCATTCTGTGTAGCAGTTTTTCCTTTTCCTCTTGTTGGGTACATATCTGAGATGTCTTGTTATGATTTGCTTGAAATAGAACATGAATATTGAACTTTCATTTCTTCAAATGGGTTACAATTACTATAGTGAAAATAATGCACAGTATTGGAATTATTAAAAAGTCTCTTTGTTTTGATAGTTTTATAAATTTTGAGCATTTGAATTTAATTTTTTTTTTCCCCCAGAGGAACAATTTTGGAGTATATCATCCACTTAAGACTTCTGTGAATCTTCCTTAGAATTTCTTTCACAATCCTTCGGGCTTTCATAAAGGGTGACAGACTGCCTTCAGTGTACGTAACAAACCAGACCTTTTCTGCCAAATGACATGAAATATTCTGGTCAGGAATAAAGGGGGAGGCAGTTGACACAACCCTCTGTTAGCTTTTTTCCAACTCCCATTCACCAGTTAATTTGCTCTTGATTTCTTTCAGGAACTTTCATGAATGTAAGCCTGCAAAAAGCTGGTAGTTTTAACTTCAGTTCACCAGAATTCTATCTGTATTTAAGCACCTAGATAGGAATGATAATGAATGGAAATAAGTAAGTTGAAAACTGAGCAAAACATGAGAAGTATGACCTTAAGGAGAAACTCTTTGATCAAATAATACACAATAAAAAATATGAAATAAACAGCAGACATTAGCATTGGCAAGGAAGGAATCTGGAAAGATTTTCTGAAAGGTGCTTATCACAAGACAGGTTAATGGAGTTATTTTTAGGACGAGGGGCTACTCAAGGTTTAGTGTGGCAAAACAGAAAATCAATTTTATGACTAGCACTCTCACAGGTTTTTTTCATCATTCCTATAATTTTTGTCTTGATTTTGCAGATCAGAAGGACATATCTATATCTCCATCATCTTTATAACAGGTGAATCAGAAAGGCCTGACATAGGTAGGCTCAGGGCAAATTCTCTACCCGCTGATTTTCCAGGTTTCTCCTTTGTTACTCTAGCTGTTCATCATGAAGACCTGCAAAAGTGAGAGCAAACATTTCACTTTTATTCTGGGAAGGCTTGAAAATGTGACTTTAAATGTTCCACTGAATCAATCTTGGATTGACACAATGAGGACTCACAAAGAAGCCAGAAGTAAATTTCCCATGAACACCACTGGGACTCTGATGAAACTGCAGATGACTATAGAAACACAGAAGCTGTCATACCTGCACTGTATTCAGTCTGAAGCAGGAGTCATTGCCAGATGTTTCAGAGGAAGGTGTAGGACAAGTACATAAAAATATCAAAGGTCCATTTTAAAAGGGAGCATAAAATGGTCTGGCACACCACCTGATGTCTCTTTACTGTCCATCATTTTACCTTAGAAATCCATTACCGAATATCAAGTGTTTGGGGGCAGAAAAATTATCAGTTGTCATTTTACCCTTTTTTGTTTTTTTTTTTAAATCTATTTTTGGAATATCTCGAACTTGGATATTACTGCTGGACATTATTATTATATTAAAGGTGTTTTAAGATTCTGGTTTTCACTTAAGACCACTGAGGATCTTCTTTAGCATCTCTTTCCTGATTCAAGATGTTACATGGCACTTACAAAGGGTGAAAGAAACCGGAAGTTCAACAGGATCATGTTTTCCTTTCACCCTAAGGACACAAGAAGTAAACCCCTGGATCAGAATGAAGAAGCCAACACACCATTTGACTCAGAAAGTTTGTTTTTATTATTTGTTTTCTTCTGTTTGTGATTGATGTCGTCTTCACAGATCAATTTACAATTGTATTTCTTTTCTTAAGTACTTAAATGCTTTGTATAGTGTTACAGGCTCTGACAACCAAGAAGAGTGGAAGTATCAGGGAGAAAAAACAGTTTTTGTTTGATCTCAGCTACTATTCTGTGTTCAGTTCTTCACAGCTTTTGACTTGCTTCCCAAATAGGTCAAGATCAACCATTACAGATCAGTGTGGATTTGCTGTCTCTGAGTTCATTTAAGATTTGCTCTTCTTAGAAAAGCTACAGAAAAGAAATCAAATAATCTTCACTAAGGAACATGGCTTAAATGTAAGAATGGCCCTTCAGTGTAATGACACTAAATCTCACAGAAGCTAAAGGTTAGTTGGCCACTTCTTCCTAATTTAGGCACCTAATTTTCTTCTACATTGTGTAGGCAGAAGCAGACTTTAGCTGCAGGTGTCTCAGTCTCTTATCCAAGATGATATAGTTTTCTGATACAGTTCTGGTATAAGTGAATAATATATTAATGACGCTATAGAAGTGTCTACACTTTGTTCGATATCTGACAATACAAAGTTTCACCCTTGCTCCTTTGCTCTTGTTTCTGATTCTTACTCCCATTAGCAGTTTTCCATGGTGGTGGTCTCACTCTGGAAAAAAACTTTCCAGGCATGTATAACAAATACAATTTTTTGTATTTGTGTGTTTGTAACTACCAGCTGGGTCACTCCTGACTAACAAATGTGCTAGTAAATCTGGAAGGAGTAGCTAAAGATGAGAAGGAAGAAACCTAGAATGCGAAGGAAATGCATCGTAGTGGTCTATAGCAGTTCGTGTTCAGGTGTACAGACCGGAAATACAGGAAAGAAGATACAATTATAGAGAGGAAGAAGTGGGTATGAAAAGAAGGCAGGGAGGTGAAGTCTAAATGTAATGTGGAAAGGCACATATGGTAAAGATCAATATATGCAGTGTTCTGTAAACTCAAATATTTCAGTGGGTATCTAATAATCCTGAACCTTCTTATCATTGTCCCCCACTTCACCTATGAAACGGACAGAAACACTCATATATGCTTTGGCTGTATAAAATCTACACAAGGCCAACTCTGATGGGGTGTCATACTCTTATACTCTTCTTTGTATACCTTCCCATCTGAACTTTGCAGTGGGAGGAACCAGAAAGTTCAGATCCAATTACGTGGTGTGTGCTCCTGCTTTAATGGAAAATTTATATGTATGTTTGTATTTTTATTTATTGAAAATGTTGTTGAATTGAGAAATATTTGAAACCTTTCTTCAGTTAAGCAAATGTTTGCTATTACTTTTTAATGTTTACTAAATATTACTTTTATAAAGTAATTTATTTTATGAGAAATTAATCAAAAAACTTTCTGGAGCAAATTTTTCATTTCCCAGCTATTTTTCAAATAATGCCAACATACAGGGTGAAAAGTTCTCATTTTCTCTGAAAATAATGAGTTATTTATTGAGGCACTCTCAATTTAGAGTAAGTAAAATTCTAATTTTGAAAACTGTAAACCTCTTTTTAGCAGTTGTGAATAGCTCTGACAATGTTCAATTGTTTAATTTATAGTTAAATGAAACTTTTTATTCACCTCTGAGAGCAGCTGGAACTCTCTTTGGTGGGAAGCAAAACCAAGGGGATTAAGTAACCATGGTATCCCAGTTCAGTTCTTCAAGGTAACCCCACATATGGTCTACCAAAAGATAATTCCTAAGATTTCAATAATAATTTGGGGTTTGGTTTGTTCTTTTTTTTTTTCTTTTCTTTTTTTCTGTGTTTATTAAAAGAAAAACATTCCAACACAATGAGAGATTGTTTGGAGTGAGGTGAACAGAGTTTGGAGTGAAGATCAAACACACAGAAAGTTTATAACAGCTTTTCTTTCGCTCAGAGTATGGGAAGTTAACTATATTTGTTATCCCTTGATCTCTAATTGAAAATGAATTAAAAATGTAAGGTCGCTGAAGAGCTCATTAAAACATGCACATTGTATTGTCTTTTTCCTATTACTGAAATGTAAACCATGTTGCCACTCTATTGTTCCTGCTTATGATTTTTGAAAGGTAGAGCCTTAAAGGTCAACATGATGAGTTGGGTATAGTCAAAACACTTGATCCAATGAAACAAAATCTCACAGAATCTGCTGCTATCATTGTCATGTGACAACTGTTTATCCTGTTAGAAAACATAAATTCTTGCATAAAGGACATTGATAACATTTTATAAATCACTCCTTGCTTTAGTTCCCTTTAAACACTAAAAGTGTAAAATATATGAATTAAGGTAAATATTGAACTACTGGATCATCAGGGATAGTCTTATAACTGCTAGCCTGATTTATAAAACTGAAGCAAGCAATCCAAATGTTAAAGGCTAACTTGCTATCTATTGATTTAAGATGACATACTCCCATAGAGTACTATGGTTAAGGCTGTCCCTGTAGAGCTACATAAAACAGGAGAACAGTGTGACTTCTCATTTTTGCTATCCCCAGAGAAAAGGAGAATCATTAGCCAATAATAACATCAGAGAAAAACCTATTAAACCTATTATAGGTGTCAAACCAACATGATGACATAAAAGTAAGAGTGAGCAGAGACAGTGGCCCACAGGGGATGAAATAATAGTTTTGTCTGCTGCATTTTAGTGTCTGAAGTAGAGTCCATTTGGGTTTACACTTTTCAGCAGCAACTGTCAAAAGTGCCAAAACACTCTCAAGTTTCAATTTCGTAACAACTTTCCCCCCCTTGTAACAGATCTTATTCATTAGTATCTGAGAAATAAAAGGTGGTGAACAACAGATACCAGCAAAAGTTAATTATGAAACTATTATCCAACAAAAATAATATGTAGCATAGTGCAGAAACAGGAATGAGTACTAATTCACAACAGTTTTATTATTAATTGCTTTTAGAATCAAATAAGTACACTATGCTCATGTGTACAATTCAAAAAAGTTGTGTGGGAAAGAGAAGCATGCCTAAATAGAAAATTCCTTAAAATGTTCATACTTTAATAATTTCTTTATGAATAATGCCTGAGAGTAAGCAACAAATTAGATCATGTCTTAAAGAGCAGGCAAGGGACAAGAGTATTCACAATGGAAGCCATGTGGAGGCAGAGCAAAACATAAGGAACATTTATGAATCAGAACATATGCATATGCAAGAAACATGGAATGAAAATAAAAACAGTTCAGCCCAGTCAAAACCACTAAAGATTAAAAAAAAGGCTAGAAAATGTAATTTTAAGTTTCCTAGTAATCCTTCACTCAGAAGACCCCCTCTTCTGAAGGCAAGAAAGGCAATTTGGGGGGCAGTAGGTCTGGAGTAGGTGTAGGTCACCCAGAACTTTTGCAAACACTCCCCTTGTTATGTGCTACTCATGGGAATTTTTTCAGATTGATAGGAGTTAGAAACTACATCCAGACATTCTGTGGAGAAAACCCCATTTGATCCCCCCCCCCCCCGCCCTTTTCCTACACAAACCTAAACTGAGAAATAAGACATGTTAGAAAGTGAGAAGTGCTACCATCTGGCCTCTGCTGCTACTCATAATTTTTAATTCCTGTAGTCTAACTGTATATGGAATTTTAAATATTGGGTTGTTCAATTATAGTTATATATTTACACTGTCTTCCAATCATGATCACCTATAAATGTATGACAAGTTTCTATGGCTTGATACATAACTTTGGCTCTTCTGTAAATAACTGACAACCAAAGTAGGAATAGCTGTTCTATTAGAAGAATGTTGTTGTGTGTATGATGCTGTATTATTACTTATGAATATTAAGTGTGTTAGCATGTTAACTTTGTTAATGAGTTTCATTAAATTATTATGTTGACTAAATTTATAACAGATTTTTCGAATGAAGCAAACCTGAAGGAAAAAAATGGCTCAAGTCAAACCCTTCTGAGGTTTACAGGGAGTACGGAGAACAGGATCCCATCAGATATGAAGACACAGACTGCCAGCATGTTTCTTTACAGTAAGACAACATTTTAAAAGCAAGAAAAAGAACTTTGAAACTACAGAGTTTTCAGGAATTATCAGAATAAACAATTTGGGTAATATCATGGTAAGAATGATCTCAGGTTGTCTCCAATCTACTGTGAAGGCTGTGCATTCTTATTAGGGGCCAAATTCATTGCTATGGACTTAATGAGCATTATGAGCTCTCAGAATCTTTAAGGGACAATGCCAGCTCAGGAGTTTTCACTGGAATGCTCAGGACTTCCATTAAGCTCATGTTTATTTACTTTACTCAACCAGAGGAGTAGTTGACACTACATCCCCCAACAATGCTATTTACCTTTATTAAAGAAGAGCTATTATGCTTTATTTTTTCAGCATTTCACATTACAAATTTAAAATGATGGACGTTTAGATGACATACAATGCATTTGTATACTGTAATCTTTTTAAAATAAAATTATAAAAAATTATTATAGAAATTGTAAATTATTATAAAATTTTTTGAGATAGCTCAAAATGTTATGCAAAAATTAGAAGGACAATGTCTCCTTCAGTTGTATGAATTTTTAAAATAGTTCTTATATAATAATTTTCCATGTAGGTCTTCTTAAAATTTACAGGAACTTATTGTGAAGAAATGCAAAGATACATCCATTGAATACATAGCAGTTCAAGGGGAAAGTTCGTCATGCAAAACTTTTCCTCCTTTTCAGTAATTTCCCTTCATCTCGTCTCTTGGGCACATAGAGAGGTGAAAAACAGACATGCCGTTTAGGCTTCATATGTAATCTAGAAAAAAAAGAAAGTACAAGTAATTGCATACGGTGCATTGACTGATATGACTTGAAATTTTAATTTTTTTTTTCCAAAAGATAATCATAAAACCAACATTATGTGAATTTACTACAAATCTTCCATGTTAATTGCATTCATTTCTTCTAAGCATATCCTAGGCTAATTAAAAATATCCCATTAATAAAGAAAAGATAAAATTCACTTTGGTTTTTTTCTACACAGACATACATGAATGGACATATTAAACAGTTAGGAGGAGTTTTATTTAGATTTAAAACTAGAAAGAATTAAATCTTTGCAATTTAGCCAGAAAATGTCAAATATCAGAGCAGTAAGACTCTGAAGCGGTTAGTGCTGATGACAATATTTGGCATTCCTTTATCTTTTTGATCAAAGCCTGTCATCTTACATACAACACAAGGATAGTGTGAGTTTATTTTATCTTGATTGGCAGCTTATAAAAGTGACGTAGTTTGACAAATAAGAAAACAATATTTTAATTTAAAAAAAGTATTCACAAATGAAAGCATCCATTTAAGGAAGAGTTCTTTGATCTACAGAAGTGATATTTACACATAACACAACTGTTAGAGGTACCTCTTTGAATGTAGCATATGACAAAAATGATAGGAGTACTTTGCATTTCAGAACGTTTTCTATAAAGGATCTCAAAGCATTTTAACGATGCCAGTGCATTGTCATCCAATATCCAAAAGTCACATATTTATGACTGCCATTTCATAAGTGGAGAAACTGGATCACTGAGTATAATATCAAAGTTGTCAAACAGATTTTGAATTAAAAAATAATTAAAGATACATCAGTAAATGGAAAATGATTTACTGATGGTTGATTGTGCCAGAATAGGTAGGTGTATTTAATTGATAAGATAAATTACTCTAAACAGAGGAAATACAGTCATTTTGATCTGGACTTCAGTAAAGCATTTGACATAGCATTGTGTGGGAAATTTTGAGGTCATGGCAGGGAACAGAAGGATTAATACAGGAATTATAAGGTGAATTAACAACTGCTTTGAGGAGAAAGGACAGACTGGTGAAGAGGAGACAACTTGTGCTGATAAAGTAATTACTGGCCTGTTGGTGACATTCTTCAGGGAATGATCTTCAAATGGCTCTTGTCTTTATATCCTTATTTATGGCAATTGCAAAAAAGGTAGGAACATCCTGATGGCAGAGTGATGACAGGGAGGTATCATCACTAGAGAGACGATAGCAATATCTTACAGGATAAATGTGAGTCACAGAAAATGAAATTCAATAGTATAAAATGCAAGAAAGAAGCATTAGAAACTAAAAAATGTCACCTGTTAGGACAGAATAATGGAGGCAAAAGTCCTAGTGATACAACAGTGTTACAAGGTAATGTATCTGAGCTGGCTGTAAGAGACAAACTTGACTATAAAATCCAGTTGCAGAATAGAAATGGGAAAACATTGAGCCCACAGAGATCTTGCTCAGGGCTCCTGCAGGGAACTGAATCCTCTCACCCAGGTTCAAGAAAAAATAAAGCCACCTGGAAGGGATGAAAAGAAAGCCAACTAGAATGATTAGACAAATGCAATGGCTTCTCATCAGCAAAAACGCTAAAACACATGCACACAAACGAAAACAAAAGAGCTTGGTTATATAGCCTGACAAAACAAAGGCTGAAAAGAGATATGACTTCTCCAAATAAATGCACCAGGAAAATAAACATTGGAGAGGAAAAAGAACTGTTTAAACTAAAGGCCAAAGTTAGCAAAAGACATTTATAAACTGACCAGGAATAAGTAGAGTAAAATTAGAAGCAAGTTTTTACCAAGAAACGAGGCATTCTTGACTGACCTTTTTGATAAGTCTAACGATCACAAAATGATATGAAAACGTAAACTTGGATCTGTATATAAAAGGGACCATGTATTAAGATGCAGGACGCTGGATTCAACAGTCCAAGAGGACGTTTCCAGTCTGACACTGTTCCTCACACTGGCCCCTGTTAAAGAGGGAGAAGCTGCTGCCTGAGCATTCAGACACCAGCCGAGCCATCCCATACACACCATCCCAGACTTCACCTGCCAGGACCAGAGTCCCCGTGCAGCGGGTGGCTCCAGGGAGCCGACGGGTGCCCCTTCCCACTCCTCACACCCCCCCCCCCCCCGCCTCGGGTGCTTCTTCTTCCCTCGGGCTCGACCCTGGGCCTCCTGAAGCAGAATGTCTAATGAAGGCTTTGGAAATATGAAGTGTAATGATTTATTCTACCTATAGTGCACAAATTTAGACAGCTTGAGCTGGATGCCTCTGGAGAGGGACCACAAACACTAAAATCTCTGGGCAATACCCTTACAATCTAAATTCCTGTCCCTCACATCATAGTCTTGTCCAATAGCAATATTCAGGTCTGGGGTCTTCTCTCATTGGGTCCTTTTTCTCATATCTAGGCTGGTTCTTACTCTTTTCTGGTTTTTAAGCTGGTGGTTACTATGTCTCCTTTTCCTGGCTCAAACTGGCTCTGGGGCTTTCCAAATCTTATTCCTTCAATCAGAGAATAGGTCAATGTTAAGCAAAAGCTTTAAGCAAGCTATGAGTTCTGCTTTATCATGAGTGACTCCTTTTAAGCAGCTAAACAAAGTTCTTAAAGCCCTCCAAAATGTATTAACAGCCTCTATAATTTATATACATTCCTGTGCTATTATAACCTCACAATCTTATCCCATTATTGTCATGTGCTGTTTATGCCTTGTTTGGGTGTGGTCTGCATGCTCATGTAGCTCAGCTTTGCCACCTTCCACAACACCCCGAAACAGCATTCCTGATTAAAATGAAAATAACATGAAATAAATAAAATAAATAAATAAAATAAATAAAATAAAAATGAAATATACTGGGATTGCAATTCAGGATACTTAGGGTTTTCAAATTGTAAGCTCTAGTTCATCAACAATCACCAGAGATCAGCTTCAAATTAAAGAAAATTCCTAGCAACTATAATTCCTAAAATACATTTCATAAAGTTATTTCTGATCATGTGATAAAAAATAATATTGAATGGTGTATATCGTAAAATCTACGCCACCTTTATGGTTAAAAATGTGTGAGCCTCAGAGGATACCCTTTAGTCCACAGTCCCTTTATACTGATTCTCTCTCTAAAGGCACTTCTAGTTTTTCTGGAGTGAGATAGATCTTCCACTGGAACTGCTCAGCAATAGCTGGACTCAGTGTAATGCTTGTGTACCAACATGACTCAGAACAAATACTAGTTTATAGCATCTTAAAACTTGCCGTATTGGTACTTCTTGATAGAAAAGCAGGTATCACCTAGTGTTACCATGCTCCTCTGTCTCACTAGCATGCCTGGAGGGATTCTTTGAGGCGAATTACCAACTCTACAAATTTGGGAACAGTAGGGGTGCTGAAAGTGAACTTGTTGCACCCCTATGATTCTGCATTCCCTGCACAACCTAGTTGCAGTTTAAGCAACACCTAGAATTACCTTCCTTCTCACTTCTGCAGAATTGATTATTGACTTTGGGTCCAGAAGAAGGTCTCAACCTCCCACCAAACAACAGACATCTGCTCTGTTAACTACTATGTTAGAGTGGTAGAGTAAGCAGCAGACATGTTTGTACTTATCCAGTTTCCTTATAGTAGGTGGGTATCTCCCACGCATACAAGACATTTCGGCAGCTACATAGTGTAAAGTCAACTCATAGACTGGAAAGCAATCCCTTAGGGATATTTATTGGATTTGGAGTGGAAAAAATATATATCTATATATTGTAACTCTCTTTGGAAGAAAGAAAGTCTATATACCATAAGTATACCTGATTTACTTCCTTTTATGCAAGTTTTTCTATCACAATCTTCCAACTTTCTGTAAATATGACCATAAGGAGGACAATGTAGCAGTTCCCATAAAAGATCGTTCCCTTGTATTTAGGTGCATGGGATTTCTCAAAGCTGCTGGAAGTAAGGATGAAAGGAAGGAAGAAATTTTGATCTCTGATACTTTCTTCCATAGCTGTATTAATTAATCCAGATCAGCATTCACTGCTGCTTTTTGCTCTTTCCTAGTTGTCCTTGACATCCAACCACATCAGCATTTAATTATGAGAAAAACTGCCACTGCAATAAATAGCAGAATTGCTTTACTTCAGCTCGACTCTACAGTGTGCCAAGACTGCCAGCCCTATCATGAAAACCTTGCCTTTTTGTTCTCATTCTGAAAAATCACACTTCTAATCCTCACTGACAGAATACTAGAAGTCTGAAGTTGGCAGAAGTTCTCATGGTTTCCTAAGTTCAGGGCCCTGCTCTGCAATTTCCACATTTTGACATGTGGGTTACATGTAATATCAAATCTGCCCACCTACATCTTTTCCTTCTGGTATGTATAATCATGAATTTCCTATCAAAGAAAAACAGGACAAAACAAATACAGCAACAACAGAGGTAGATAGTATTCCTGCAGAAACAAACACTTTCTTAAAATAAAACTTTCTGGTAATCCTGAACTCACTGGCATGGTTCACACCTGTAAATACATTCTAAGGTTAATATTGGATCAGGTTCATGACCGGTTATGGCTTTTTAACTTGTGTTTTCCTTCTTCTTTTAAGGAAAAGCTGTGTGACTTTTTATGAGCAAAATAAATATCACTTATTTTAATGGATATGGAAAAAAATATTCATGAATACAGAAACTGGTTTTTTTGTAAAATATATTTTTTGAATAGAATTATACTATTCTTATGTCTTCTAGAGGAAGGGAGTTAATTCTCTGGATTTTCTTAGAAGTACAAACAATTTGTCTGTAGCAACTCTTTGACTGCAAATGAAATTGACAGCAGCAGATCATACAAGTAAAGTCAGAACTTTGATGACATTATTTCATACTTTTAGTCCACACAGAAGTTCATTTACTTCAAAATATTGACTTTTTTGAATGCTGGTTTTTTATTTAATGAACTTGAATTTATGTTTTGCTGTACAGTATGAATTCAGTGCTCTTGAAAGGAAAAACTTTGAACTAGTCCTGTGGTAGGAAGGGGAAGCTTCTACCTTGTTTTCCTGTTGTATTTTAATTTTCACCAGAAGAAAGCCCATTGTACTTCAGTGAACAATGCATTCTGTTATTAAATCCTATGGACAACAAAATAACAGGGTAGTGGATTTCATTTAAGGGCCTTCCTGGGCTTATTAAGTCTCAGGGTTTTCTTTATGGAAAAACAAGCAAACTGTATTTTTCTGACAATGCCTACAGTGGATCCACAGGATTTTTATAAAGGAAGTTTCATCAAAAATTTTTTCCCAATATTCTTTACTGTTAAGAATTAAATCAACACTAAGTGTTGAGAACTGAGCACTCGGAATGTAAAATCTGTAGTCAAATAGTGATATATTTATATACTTCCAGAAACAATTCTTTACCGACTACAGTGTAACAACTTAAAACTTGAGAAAACAAGACAAAAAAAACCAAAAGAGACTCAACAAAATATCCCCTGATAATCACAGTGCACAGAGGAAATTTGAGGCTTAAGTTCTTTGGAAGGAACAGATGACAAAACTTTTCCGTGCTCCTTAATTTCTCTGAGTCATAAAATACCTTGCTATTGGCTCAGCTCCATTTTACCCAAAGAATTTCCCACTTCTCCTCTTCTCTTATTCTACACTTCTATTTGAAACGGGATTGAAAGTGGAAGACTAATTTTTCTTTCCATTCATTGAGCAGTGATGCAGGAAAGCTGAACTTGGAGAAAGGCTGGCAAGGTAGGAAGGAAAAATGGTTTTCATGTGCTTTCTAATATACTTAATCACACACACAAAGAGAATGAAATGCAGTTTTTATTTTGAGCAATGCTTAAAATAATGCAGTTTGTAGAATAAATAATAAAAGTACCTACCTTTTTCAGTCAAAATCCACATAACAATTAAAAGAATAAATATTTCTTCTTGTATTTTAGCTACTAGACATTGATCTGATGTCCAAATATTTACCACATGTTGCAATCCAACATAATAGAATAAAGAAATAAGATTTTAAAAGTGTAACAATCATAAAATCACAGAATGGTTTGTGCTGGAAGCAACTTTAAAGATCATCTAGTTCCAACCCCCCTTGCCATAGGCAGGGGACATCTTCCTCTAGACAAGGTTGCTCAAAGGCCCATCCAACCTGGCCAACAATGTCTATCAGCTTTAGCCAATTGTGCTATTTTAGGGGCTGATCTTGATATTTTAGGTAAAATTTTCTTTCCAATTAACTTGTTAATGATTCAGGTGAAAAAGTTAGTTATCCAGTCAATTTTACAATCCAGCCAAAAAAATCCAGTAGACAGGAAGGTGAAAAGTCACTATCAACTCAGGCTAAACAGTCAATGAAGTATCAGTGGGAAAACAAACTTTCCTTACTTCTTGCTATGCAAACAGCAGTCAGTTCAGCAGCTCTGAAAGGGGAATGCTGATGGTAATGACAAAACAACGGAGTCAATTGTTCACATCAGTACGTAAAGCTTCAAAGTTTACAGATAACATAATCACTACCATTCATAATGCAATGTTGACTTCTCCTGACATGTGTTTAAACCTTATCTTATAAAATGTATAATTTTTAAATAATGCAATCACACCTTCTTCAAAAGCCCCTTATCTTTTATTAACCTTTTTTTTCCCCAAGAATGAAATAACAACACGATCAGCAGACTACTGAAAGGCTTAGCAGAACACGTTATTTGCATTGCAGGAGAGTGATCGCTATAAAAAAATGTGTATTAGTGTGTACCTTAAAGTCCAGACAAACAGTACACACCACAAACAGGATGTTCCAATGACTATGCTACTCTGTTCCTTGCCAAATAAATCTGTTCCTTATCATCCAGTTTTACACATACTTCCTATATGAGTCAGGGTCCTGTGCTTTATTAGGATGGCTTGGAACTGTTGCAACTGCCAAGTCTCTGTAGGCTCTGAAAGATACCTGTACCCTTGGCTCTTCCAGATGTCAGAGATGCACAAAATTCAGATATAAACATATTGCTTTAAGAGTATTTAGAGTCCAATGAAGCTCATAGAAATGGGTATTCTGAGTTGAAGAAAGCTTGGATCCACGCACATGTTGAGGTGGCACAATAAACTTGAATGGCAGCTGTTTTCTTATGCTCCCAGTTCCTTCTATTTAGCCTTGTCTCAGAAAAAAAAGGAGTATGGCATGCTCTCTAAATAATGAATCTAATTTTACAGTGGTAGTTTGGAAGCTCCCTGAGATGAGGGTTATGAACTTGAGTGTAAGGCCTGTTATTTGTAATGTAGTTTACCATTCCCTACCTTTTGGCCAGACAGGTTCCTACTTCTTTACAGGGCAGGTCAGAGCACTAAAGCTCTGGAGGTGCTATGTGCTGCTCTGTATATTATCACACTGATTTTCAGTCTCACTTAGCTTCTGAAAGCATTTAATGAACAAGTTTGAATAGGATACTATGATGATGTTCATCTTCTTTTTCACTGTGGTTTGGACTTAATCACGTTAACAATTACACCTTGTAACTGAACTTCTTGCAAGCACATAGCCGTCTACTAGACAGATAACCTTTAAGCTTCTCAGTAGACTAGATATGTACATCAGGTATTACCTAGACAAGATGTCTGTTTCTGTGGCTTTAGTTGTATATT
Organism: Haliaeetus albicilla; assembly: GCF_947461875.1. Lineage (NCBI taxonomy): Eukaryota > Metazoa > Chordata > Aves > Accipitriformes > Accipitridae > Haliaeetus > Haliaeetus albicilla. The sequence goes on from NC_091516.1 coordinate 5,336,068, forward strand.
GTGTTAGAGGACTGTAATACAGTGCTGAAAACTATAGCAAAAAAATCTAGAAAAATATTACATGTTATTTCCTTTTGCACTACTATGTTACTGCAGCTTTATTTTTTCTGACTTTCAGGCACTGTTTCTTCCTCCCTCGGGCTAAGCAGAATATAAAACCATATAACAAAACATTTTTATATAATGCAGCTGTGAAATCAGACTGACCTTGACTTTTGTTTCTGAGTAGCTATATATTCCTTTTTAAGAAACAGGGGTGGAGGGGGCATACAAGGAAAATCAGACATGGAATGCAGAATGGTCTTGAATCTGAGTTAACATGATACTGTGACAAGCCAAAAGATTTGATGAGGTAATGCACTCACTCCATGGTGCTGAATGATTGTGCTAGTCCATTTGGAAAGCTTACTTATCAAGATCACTTAACGTAGATATATGAACCAATAGCTGTTTATCACTTCAACAGATATTCTCCCCAATTTCTTCAGATTCAGACATCCGTACTGCAAGCTGTACTAAGAGAGGTTTTATAGATGATGTAATATAAGAATGTGAATCAAGAAAGCTGAGATCACTCGTTTATTGATTTGACTTTTCATGCTCAAATTATTTAGTTGATGGATGATGTTAGGTGTATAAAGTAATGAAAACATAGGACTAGACTATCTCCATCTTTTTGTTAATGGTTTATCAAGATGTATGTGATGGATTTGTACTTGTCTGGGGGCATATTTGCTTCATTTGTTTCCAACATTTGCAAATACCCTACCTACTTCAATATCCATGAAACCTGAAAGATAAGGCTACAATGCAAAGGTATTGTATTATTATTTATGAGCATCATCAATTAGTTTTGTCCCTTAATGCTTAGGGATCTGTATTTCTAGACTCGGTATCTGATCTGTTCAGAGCTTGGCCTGGGCTTTTACAGGCAGCTGTTGCCACTTTATTGGCTGTACATATCCACACCAAATCCTTGACATGGTTGCTTCTGCCTGAGGCCTGAGCTAAGGTGCTCTCAGAAGCTGTACTGCTTTCAGAGGGAAGTCTTGTTATTCTCCTCCACCTGCACTCTCTTTCCTCAAAATCTGCTTGGTATTCTCTTGTACTGTCCACTTGTCACTGTCACACAAGTTCTATGAATTTGTTTGTACTTAAGCAGAGGTGTGTTTGCAGATAGAGTAACAATTGGGAGGTACCTCTTCTTTTTGTCATATATGGTTTATTATGGCACTATAATAAATGAAGATAAGTTTGAATGGCAAGGAACCTTGACATCATGTTTGGAGATCTAACATCTTTTAAATCTCTGTTGTCTGGAAATCTCCAAATGGAGAACATCATTCTCTTCTTACCCATCATCTTTTTACCCTTTAAATGCATGAGAAGGTTCAGAGTGCAGCAGAGTATATAGCAATCTTCCACAAGAATCACAACTGCAGCTTACTAAAGCCTTCTTTGCTCCTTCTTTAGGGCACTCCAGTAATAACAGGGTATCTTCCTACACCTCCAGAACTTTGTCTCCACAACTGTCTAGAAAAACAAAGATATAATTAGAAGCCAGGAGTGCCTGAGATCTGAGCCTGGCTTTCCCTTACTATCTCTTGGACAGTGACTTCTTGCTGTTTGGGTTTTCTTTGCTGTAAAATAGGAATAATAATACTCACTCACTTAGCTCAAGGGGAAGTAAAAATATGAATTGGCTATCTATAGAATGTCTAAATCTTTACTTTCTTTCAATTTTGTGTGTTTTATTTGTGCAATGCACATATGAAACTTGATATAAATTGTTGGTTAGTGAGGAATGAAGCTGTAATAAATTGAAAATTACAAATTAAGTCTGCAAAATGTAGAAAGTACCTTTATAATTGTTGTCTAAATAAAGAATTATAATGATAGATTTTTTTATTGTGTAGACTATAGGATAGTGAAATAGTGTTATCTATGTGAACAGAGGTCTTGAATGACAAAAACAGACACTGACCTCTGTATGGTTAGGTGAAATGACATCGTTAAAATACATGCCTCCCAGTTATAGAAAGCAAGACAGATAAACAGAAGTGGAAACGTTGGGAAGGGATCACTGAGAAACAGCAGCCAAAGAGGAGACAGATTGCATATCTATTACTGAGCATATGTAACCCCCCCCCCCGCAGTACATTACAGACATGCAGCATACAGTCGGTAAACAAAATCAACAGATCAAAGAATTATGAAGCATCCACCTCTAATATACTGTTTGAAGATTAATGGTTTTTTCTACAACACTTGCTTTTTTAATTATTATTTTATTCAGTTTTCATAGAATACTTTTGACTGCAGTGTTGCATTCCACTCTCCAATAATAATTCATTATATTTTTTGTTTCCTTAAAATGTCTTCTCATGGTTTTTTGGGTTTTTTTATTTGACTGGTTAAATTTCATTTACATTTTTCCTTTGGAATAACATTTTGTGATTTTTTTTTTTTTTTTTTTTTTTTTTTTTTTTGTAAAAACATCAGCCGCTTTGCCTTTGAAAATTAGAAATATGTGCCACAAGTAATATTGGACACAGCTATGACTGGAGAAAAAATGGGTTTATGAAAGATTATAAAATAATGTCAAGCTAATCAGACTGTAGAGTTCTTTTATATAACCTTGTGTATCACTGCTTCCAACACAACAGGTTTGTTAGGGAGTTAGCCTTCTTTAAACTGTTTGGAATAGGACCCTCATAGCATGGTACTGGGTGACAATATAATGACATGACTCTCTGGAATGAGATGATACCCCAGAAATTGTTTAGATTAATTAAAATATTCTCAACATTTTCTGTCTAAAATCTGAATATCACCTCACTGATTTATGAAGTCCACAAAGAAAGAATAGTGGTAGTTAGCATCCTAGGAAGTTGACTTAAGAGACTTGAATTTATGCTCCTGTTCCACCTCTTACTTGATCTTGAGCAAGTGACTTAGGATGAAATTTTTGAATGTATGCAGTTAAACATGCAGAGAGTTAGGAGACAAGGGTCTGTTTGTATCCTGAAGGTCTGAATGACAAATCTATACGCTACATGCAAAATTTGCCTAAGCCAACTCTAGAATTGGAAATGCTGGCGAGTCTGACCTAGCTGCCCCTGAGTAGATCAGGTCTAGAAGCAACAAAGCCATGCTCATGAAATCCTCCATTCAAGGTAATAAAGCCTGTTCCTCAAGAATATTTGCTCAGGCACAACATGAATGTGATTCCAGATGAAACTTCCTATGCCTTCGTTTCCAGAACTGGAAAGAGGACACTGCCCTATTCCTGTGAAATTACCTTTTTGTGTTCAACTAGTTTAGGATTTCTGCACTGTGGCATCTGAATCTGATCTGCTTCTGCATCTGAAGCAGATATGCTCTAAATATTTTAAAATGTAGAGGTTAACCTCCTGCTACCCAAATCTCCCATTTCTGAAGGCAGTTTTATACTTAAATGTTAATACGTATGTTAATACTTAACACTTTCCATAAATGCCTGAAATATGCTCAAACACTGTTAATGAGAGCCAGGTAAGTAGCTAACACAGACTGACACATTTATGACATCCTGTAACAAATCTGAAGAATTTAGCCAATATAATTGACATACACCTGATATTCCATAACGAGGCCAAAAAAATTTTCTAGAATGAAAGAAACTGTCTGAAACAAACTTGCCAACCTGCCACCTTTACTCCAGATTAAATTTTTCAATAATTTTACAGTGCTGCTTGAGTTATAGACCACTATTCCACAGCAGTAGAGACAGCAGAATTTAGTCCTAAACAAAGAGCAGATAGTAAAAAACCTATCAAACATAACACCCCCCCACACACACACATCTGCAGCCTGCCAGCTTCTTAGTGCCAGTATTTACCGCTGTGACTACCAGCCCCAGGAGATATGTGAAGAAAATGTAAGCAGAGGCTGGTGATACAGCTATTTAAAAGTGCAAACATGCTAAAAGAAAGTCTGCACTTCAAAGGAGTCTGCCACGGTGAAGTCACCAGTAGGACTACTAACAATGCAATTTTTATAAATGAGTGCCCAGTAAGCTAATACACTTTTTAAAAATGGGTCTTTTGTTCCAAGTGATAAAGTACAATCATTATCAATCTGGTAAAATGAATGAACTTTCAACAAGAATCGATGGGGTACACTGTGTATGGACTTTGTCAGTCCTACACATGGCACAAAGGAGAGTTATCTGAAACAAATCCCTCCTGTAAGGGAGCAATAGGAATCAGTAAATATATAAAGCATTTATCGCACTGGGTGATAACATTTATGATGTGTTGATTGTATTATGTGTAATATACAGGATAAATAAGTTTCATACATGTAAGAGCTTATTGTCCATGCACTGGCAGTTGGGGCAGTTTAAGAAGGATTCACGCCAAGAGACCTCCCATCTTCTACCTGTACACTGGATGACTTGCATTGTTATCCTGTTGAAATTTCTACTTTGCGCTTCCCCCTGGTTATAAGGCTTGGGTCATCACATGAATTGCTTGGTTTTAAACTAGGTCTGGTGGCTTTGGTTCAGAAGAAAGCTCAGTCCCTTTTCATTGAAAAGAGTGCCAAACCTGTGTTAGCTTTGGTGTCACAAGGTTGTTTGCAGTGAAAACCAAAGGACAAAAAAAGACAGAATTAAAACCCTTATAAAATCACCCCAATCATTATGACGTAGGAAAATCAGCATAACAACAGCCATATTTGGGATATCTAAGAAAAAACCTTCACAAATTCTCAAATCTACAACATCTAGCAGCAAAAATTTCCACTATGTAATTGCATTTGATGTGAAAAAGTGGTTCTTTTTATTGCAAACAATAATGTATGGCATAAGATCTGAAGTCTACATAGTCCAGTCTTCTGACCCCAACAGGAACCAGTGCGAATGCTTTAGAGGAAATGAAAGAATTCTGCTATCGATAAACAATTCATGCCTATGGGTCACCAACTTAAAAAAAAAGATGCACAACAAAATACAAAAGGCCAACAGCTATAACTCATATTAACACATTCTCTTACACCCTTGACTTAAAACCAAATTATGAGTATATCATACTCTTACTCTACTATGTTACACATCAGGGGTAGCTGCAGGTTACCTTAGATTGTGTACTGAAGTTAATTTACTGAACTGTCTTATGTTTTTTATTCTACATTCAAATGCTACAAAAATCTGAGGGCCTACTGTATCTATGGGTTGAATTCCACAAAAGCATAGAAATCTCTGCTTGTGACTTCTTTCCCTGAGATTAAATATACTACGTATATAAATATGACTATGTAAGTGAGAATCAGTATATGATGTAACTGATACTTTTTTCTGTTTATTTGAGACTGTGTACCATTGTATAACTAACACAGTTAAAACACCATTTCCTGATACAAGAAGGATGTTGATATTATACATATCTTTACAAATTAAACGACTTCTATTTAGGAACTCTAGATGAAAAGAAACTGTAGAATGGTGAAGAGATGAAATCCAGGGAGATAAATGATCTGATATATATGGTAATTAGGTGACATTGTGATAAGTACCTCAGAAATATGATAGATAGACTTTGCAATACTCTGTTTCCCTGATAATCTTTCTACATACATACTCATTCTTTCCTCTTCAGAACAATATTCAGCTGCTAATCTCTTTATACTTGTACTTGTTCTTTGCCCTTTTTGTCCCATTCACAGCCACATGAATCACTCCCCTTCCAGTTCACGTAGCATTCTATGAACATTCCTGATGGTTCAGCTAGCACACAAATCACAAGCAATAAATATGTAAATTGTTCACTTTCATGTAAACACAAAGCCTGCAATAGACTTTTCATGCACAAAGACAGTTGCTGGAAGTTGGAGACCTTCTAAAAAATGAAGCATGACTGGAAAAAGTTTATCATGGGTATTGATAAAATTAATATAAATCAATAAACACTTCGCTACTACTTGCAGATGCCAGTTTCCAAAAAATATTGGAGGATGCATGGAAAAACATAATCTGTTTTGTCTTGGAAAAAAAAGGGTATTCTGTCCAGGATTAATTTGATATAAATCTTTGGCTACTGTAGCAAAGAGGTCAGAAACCTCAGCTGGAAAAAATTTATATTTTCATACTTTACAATTCATACAGTAAACTTTTGTTGAAAATCACTTAATAAGTGCAGTTGTAGCCAATAAAATCTTAGCTTCAGAGAGCAGAGAGGGACTTAAAAAAAATTATTTAATTTGGGAGGTGCTGTACAAAACCAGCCTAAATATTAAAAGTGTTCATAACCAAATTATACTTGAACTATTTTCTTGGTAATTCCTCTATTGTCTTAGCATCTTCATTCTCCTTCCTCATCTATCCTACTTGAAGGCAACTGTGCAACCATTATGAAAAAATTTTGTCCTGAATTTACCAAATTAATTGACTTTGCTGTCGATATGGAACATGCAAATGTAGAGTCCAGATATTTAGAGAATTAAAAGTATATTTACTTCAAAACACTGTGTGTAAATGAAAAAAAAAACCAAACCAACAAAACCCAGCTCCTCACCCACCCCCAACCCCTCAAAAAAAAACTTACCAGAAAAACACAGGTCAATTAAATCAGAGGCGATGTGTTACGGTTCCTTTTTTTCAGGATAGAGTTGAACTTTAAAATCTATATAATTTTCTGTTGCACTTTACAGCATGGCCAGTTTATAGTTTAGGGTTACTATATACATTTTAATTTTCCCTTTTAGTTATGATCACAATGTGCAGTTTCTAATAGTTTCAGTTTACATGCTTTCTATCCACTTTTGTTTAAACTACCTTGATTCTCAGATCTGTGAACATCTATTTGGAAGTATTAAGTAACTGTCAGATGCTCAGCAGTCAGCACTTCCACAGCCTTCCCTGCTTGCTGTGTCCCATTTTACCTCCTGTCTCTCCAGACCCTGTCTCAGCCAGTCTGACTGATTCAGTGTTACGTTAACCAGTTTTGTCGTTACTGTGCTGCCTTTCTTGCCCTGTGCTCTGCACACAGTATTGATTGCTAGCACGGAGCCCTGTTTTTGCCATACATCCATGTTCATACTTCAATGATTCCACCTTTACAGTTTTACTAATAAATTACTGTGCAACTGTAATAATACAGTAGTAAAACAACTCTGTTTTATATCAAGATATACAGAGCTTCTGTCTGTTTTCCTCTGCAATACTGTTTGACATAGTGTTTGACAAATACCAATACTATTTGGCATGGCCATGCTCAGTGCATATGCCAGCACGTTGAGCTCATTACAGCAATTAGGAATTGCCACTGCAGACATTAATTCAATAAGGTAAATGTCAGGTCTTCAATACTGTTTAGCAGTAGATGCTTCAGACATATTTGAAATAATCCCTAGCACAGGAGAATTGTGTCAATCAGCTCGTGAAGTGTTTCTTCCTTATTCCTTTCTGTTACTGCAGAGCTTGTCCTCTGAAGAATGAGAATTTATATTTATGGTTGGTAAGTGTATTTTCATTGATAAAATCAATATTCTCCAAGTATGATTCCTGCTGTTTATTTTTTAGTCGGAAATGCTTCTAAAGACTGACAGTTTGGGGTTATAGAGTTGTTTGAAAGGATTGGCTGTAATTTAAATTTTGAACTAAATTTCACAGAATGTCTCCTTTTACAGGTCATGGTCTAATTTCTTCATCAGTCTGCTTCTCTCTGATCTCATTTTCCTCTCTTAACCAAACTAAACCATTGGGATTCTGCTAATCTCATTTTATATGGAAAAAAAAAAGTCACGCATGACTGCTTTGTAAAACAGCTAAGTTGGTTTTCTGTTATCCTACAGTTTTGTGACTATCTAATATCTATTAAATCCTTCTCAATGCATGGTTGTTTCTTTGACATTTATCCTGTCACTGTCTTTTGGAACTAGCCCTTCAACCTATGTCATGAATCTGGACTGGTTCAATTCTCTCACTAGCTAGAGCAGTTAAGTAGTCTCAGATCTGCCTTTTGTCCCCACAGGCACTGAGTTCAAATCCAAACTTGAACAAAACTATTAAAATCAACATGGGGGCAATGAGCTCCAGATTTTATAGTTTGACTCCACATGTTTTCTCAGGAAATAGACTTGGGCCGTGATTTTATTTAATAGAAGCTCACTTGGACTTTTTAATGCCCAATTATTAACATAATCGAAAATTGTCATTTTAACATTATAAAGTAGATTCTACTTTAATTGCTTTCTGAGTTTTGAGGTTTAACTTAAAGCAATGTACAAATGTACATTGTACAAATCCCAGATTTGTACAAGTCCTTGTGTACAAGTCCCAGATTATTTCTGCTATTATAAGTGCTAAAATCTTACTTTCTTTTAAGTGAAAACTGAGAATTTTCATTTGTTCTTGGCAGCTGATGCTCTCAGAAAATGCCACAGAACATTAAGTTCACAGTAAAAGGAATGAGAGAGATCAATAATACATTCTTAATAAATATCTTATAACCATTCTTCCAGCCACAAGTGGTAGCAGGTATCAAACGTTCATGGCTGGCACTATGGAAGAAAGCTGAAAATACACTTCTGGCTCTCATACTGGCAACAGCACATAGAAGTTGCTGGTTCCTGGCTGGTGGTGTAGAGAACTGGGGTCCTGTGACTAGTAGCAGATCATGGTCCAGATATCAGTTCTGACATGTAGTGATAGCCAGACAATGCTCAGGAGAGTCTTTGTGTAGACTGTTCAGCACAGCCAGCTCTTGGCTAATTAGCCCATTGAGGGAGCTAGGTCTGGCTATACTTGTCTTTATTAACTGAAATGCCCTCCAATTTCAGTGTAATGACAGATAATTTTCAGTATGATTGGTGACACTGAACACATTCTTTGGTTCCACACCTCTCCTTGTTACATCTGGGTGCACTAGCATTTTTGCAGCTAGTCACAACACCCAAATCCATGTTGCATTATGGTGCGGAGAGAGATGACTGTCTTTCTTACACTGGTGAACATGAATCCTGAAGAGATCTTGGCTTCATTCCCAACTTGCCTGGAGGCAGTGTGCATAGACACAGAAAAGCCACTTATAACTCAGTTTTTAAGAGGTGCCAGGAACCTGTAGCTCCCATTGAAAGGCTGCCATTAATCTCTATGCCACAGTTGCTTTTATAAGAAGAAGAATTCTGAATTTATGCAGTAATTCTGGCTTGGAGACCTATCTTGACAAAGCTCAGCATCTAGTGCAAGAGCACACTATGTATAAGGCACATGGAGGACGGAGTCATGTTTCTGGGGAAACGGGGAAGAAGGGCACATGGGGAAGAAGGAAGTGATTTGGAAGTTACCATGAATTTACCAAGCCTAAATCGCATCTGACTAAATTGATTGTTTTCTATGATAAATGACTAGATTTTGGGAAAAGGAGAGAATAGAGGATATCATCTACCTTTACTTTAGCCAGGCTTTTGACACTTACTTTCCACAATATTGTATGCAAGTTAGAATGCCACGATGTGAATGGAAGGCCAGCCAGCTAGGCAAAAACCTGGTTGGATGATTGGTCTCAAGGAGTGGTGATAAATGGGTTGTATGCTGCCTAAAACCTGGTAAGACTTCGTAGTCTATACCATGACTTGTCTTGTTTAACATCTTCCTCAATGGCTAGGGGGAGGCAAGGGAACCCTTGCTTCTCAGGCTGGCAGGTGACACCAAACTGGGGGAAGTGGCCAACATGCTGGAGGGCAGGGCTGCCATCCAGAGGAACTGGGGCATGCTGGAGGAATGGACCTTCTGCAGTTCATCCTGGGCAAACACTGGACCCTGCCCCTGGGAAAGCAGAGCACCAGGCAGCAGTCCAGGCTGGGCACTGCCTGCCTGGGCAGCATCTCTGCAAAAAAATCCCTGGAGCCCTGCGGGACAGCCAGCTGCACAGGAGCCACCCTGGGGCTGGCACCATTTGGCACAGTAGGAGCAGGAACTGCTGAAACTGGCATTTGTTCTCTGATTAGCAGCAGTTTGCTTACATTGGAAAAAATAATACTCATTTATTTACAGTTACTTAAATGTATATCTGTCTTGTTTGTGACTCCTTGTTTCAGCTGGGAGGAGCAAAAAAACGTATGTTCCTGATTTACACAAGGGAGTAAAATAGTCCTATTTTCTGTAACTGCATATTTCTGAGAGACGATGAAAGCCTTTCTTCCCATCTATGGCTTTGGAATGGAGACCATCTAAACAGCAGCCTGAGACCAGAGTCAGGAGGCTGGTGAGGTTCCTCCACCGAGAGGAAGCAACAGCATGAGCTGTGACTGCTTTGATTCCATCAGTCAAAGAAAGTTGGAGGGAGGAGAGCCTGAATGCTGGAATTGCTGTACATTTGTATAGAAGGGAAACAAAAAGTGATGCAGGTGAGATGACAGATAACAAGAGACATCTCAGTGGGATCTAAAAGCCCATAATTGGCTTCTGACAGAGGAAAAAAGTAGAAGGTTCCTCTTTTCCTTCCCCACAGGCTGGCCTTGTCCTCTCTCAGGTCAGCCACTAGTGATGGCATTTTGAGGAATTTATTTACTTTTATTAAAAAACATGTTTCTTTAGTAGCTACGAGCATATTTAGTAACCTTACAATCCTGTGTAGTTAGTGTCTGTAACATTAACTCTTAAAATGTCTGTAAAACTAATTTGTGAACTTTAATGCTATAGTAAATTATATAGTCCAAGAGCATAGACTGAATACAATTTGGAACAAAGCATGAATTTTCAATGTAGATGTTGAAGTCACACCAAGTCTAGCTTTGAAAAATACCTGAAGCTTGGTGGGATGAATGAAATTCCTTTTCATGACAGTCTGTAAACACTAGGGAGTAATAGCAAAGTATTTAATTGGCTCTTTCCTAGCTTATTCCCCTATATTAGCATCAACTGAAGTCAGGAGCAAGCTCTATGGAGAACATAGTCTTGAACTGTATTGATTTGCCTTTCCTGGTTAATGAGTATTTACATATGATTGCACAAATGGGACTATTTAATTTTGGGAACCATTTAATTTTATTTTACTTATTGTAATAGAAAATGTCAAAGGAGTGCACAGAAGATTTTCTTTTCAAAATATGGCTGTGAAGTAAAAGATATTCTCTCTGGGGACTTTGTCTGGATTAGAACAGAGATGTGAGTGTTGTCAGAATGCAATTTAGGTGTCTGGACAATGGCAAACATGCTGTCAAGACACAGCTAACGGACAGTCAGGAAAGCATGGAGGTAATGCAATATTTTCCACAGTAGCCAGTTTTCACTTCCAGAGTAGCAAGTTTAAATTAACTTCTACATTTTCATATTTCATGGAGATTTGTTATTCTTTTAGGTGCTACTATTTTGGAAATAGCATAGAACAAGAAGATAGTGAAAATCAAGTTGAGAGCAGCTTTTCTGTTTCAGCAATTGTACTTTGAAATTAACAGATATACAGAAAAGCTTCCAAGTCTGACTGAGAGACAAACTGTAGCTGGAATACACTGGAAGAAGTAAGGGAGAATTTTAAAGATATGAAATTTCTAAATATATGAAGTTTCCAAACCAGCTTCAGCACAAGAAAACATAAATCAGCGTACCTAGATCTTGTACTGACAAGCAAGGCTGTATTTGCCTCTGTTTTACTAAAAGTCAGCTAAAGCAATTTTGATTAACAAAGGCTGTGAAGTGTCACAGAGTTAATGGCATCCTGAGAGGCAGGGCATATCAGTGAGATTTAACTCCTCTGTGGAAAGTAGTTCATAAATAAAATCTCAAGATCTCCTGACAAAACATTTTCTGAGAAATGTAAAATTATAGGTGTATGCCTGACAGTAAAATTTATACTAGAAGCAGTAAAAAGAACTTTATTAACATAAACAAGTCAAGTATCCTAATCCCTTTCAGAACTCCTAGGCTTCTCAAAAAGATGAACACTGGACAAGAAAGTTATCTTGCATATAATTTAGCCTTGGGAGAGACGCTTGTCAGCATGTTTTTGAACAATACTTTCTCTCAGAGGACATTAGAAGGGTTTGTACAACTTCTTCTGGTGTAACACAGTTATCACAAAGGCTGAATTTCATTGCGGTTTGGGGTGAAAAAGCCAATGGAAGTTTGTATGGAAAGGGTTAATTTTTTTTAAGCTAACACAGATCCTCAATTATTTATCACATTTCATGAAATTTGAAGGGCATTAAATGAAGGCAGCTGTACTGGCTCCTGTGTCAGGTTACTGTCTGACACCCAAATAACAGAGAAAGACCACTTCTTCATGTCTTTGCCACCACGCATTGTATGTCTGGTGAAAGCTGTCAATAATTGTTGGGCTTTTTTTTCCTTCCTGAATGCTCATAGGTGACTTCAAACAGTCCTGGTAGTACAGAATCAATACCTTAGCGCCAGCAGCCGCGGCAAAACTGTTATCATTATTGTATTTACTCTCGATCAGGTTACACTCTTTCCTCCCAAAGCCACTAAAAATTCCAGCAAGCGCACACAGCATCTCCTTGGCAAGTTCCTTTTGCCTTCTACAGGTATCAAATATGTTTCTTTTTCTTCTTTTTATGGTAGGGTGCTATGGCTAAGAAATAAATTGAGATGAAAACAGGCAAAGAGAGAAAAGATTGCCCAGTCTTTAATTAAATGACATTAGGACACTGTTTCAAAACAACAGTGATTATTGAATTGGCACCCTGACCTGCAAAACACAGCAAAAAATAAGCCAGTAGGAGAAAAAGACCATGAAAAACTTCAGTTTTACTATGACGGTAAACGGTATACCCTTCCCGTGATTTTCTTCTCTTCTCAGACAAAGCATACACATGCAAGCTTGCACTCAGAATGCCAAAGACAGAGCCATAAAAAGGTGTGATTTTATATAGATGCATTTAGCCTACCCTTTAATTAATCAACTGAATGCCTCATTTTTATTTCAACTCATTCAGCATTTCTGACTTTGTTGTGTCATTAAATATGACATTTCCACATTTAGAAAAAAATGTCAAGCTATAATGATACACCTACTGCAGTGTACTGCATCTACTAAACAGAAATCATGGTTGACTGACAGCTTGAGTCTCAGAAGGAATAATTTTCAGTAAATAGGAAATATATAACTTTCATTAGTGGCTTTAAAATATTCAGAAAAAAAGTGAAGCAAAACAATTTTTTTCTATTTTCTTTCTGTTTCATGAATCCTTTCTCTGTTACTTGGTGTATGCCTTTTTAATTTTTTTTTTATTTTATTTTTTAATCTTACATCTCACCTTATGGTCACCACAGACATAATGCTAAAATAATTCATTTACCACAATTTGGCTCAAGCAAAATGAGCTGTGTCACTAGGCAAAATTACATGTATTAATCATGGGTTTGTTCTTAAAGATCTACTCATATTACTCCTTCTGAGTGCACAAAGTCAATGGGAAGGTGGAGACCATGATAATTAAAGAAATTTTAGAAAAGAAGAGAGCTTACTACGGTCACTGCTCCTAGTTCACAGCCATTACAACTCTTGCTGTAGGACATTCATTCCTGGGATATTTGGGGTTCTTTTATTATTATTTTTTAGTATCTAGGAGGAAAGAAAACCCTAAGGTAAATACCAGTGAATGTAATGATTCAAACAGTTGATCAAAATCTGAGCCTAGATTTTTGAGGGTCAGGTAACTTCATTTAGACAACTAAATCCCTGGTCAAGCTAAGGAATAAGCTCTTCCTCAGAGATTTGCATGGGTAAATGTGAGTGCTGGTCTTCCTATGATAATGGTGTAGGGCTAGAATTAGAGGCCAAGTTCTCTGTTAGTAAAAAAGCCCCATGAAAGAGAAGAAATAATACCAACATGGACTTTCTTTGTCTAACAATAGAATTTGTAGAAATCTGTATGAGGCTGGCTTTTAAGGCTTTTAAGAAGAAACAGTTAGGAGATGACTGTTCACTAAAATTGAAGTGGAAAGGTCTTTTCTACCATTGTAAAATATTCACGATTTTTGAAAATCAGGGTCATATGTATAAATCATTTATAAAGGGTTGAATTTTAAAAAAAAATTTATCAATAATTTTTGACAATATTTGAAAGAGACTAAACATTTTTAAATTATATCTTATATTTTCAAAGAAAAAGTCATTGTGATATCATAATAACATACATTTCTTAGAAAATGGTATTCAATACCAAGTAAGGTTTTTTTCCTTTCATTTTTATTTCAGAAATCTGTCAAGGAACAATTCTTTCACAGAAATGTTTCTGTTTTGATGAATTTATGAATTTTTTAAAACCTGTTTCACTGGAAAATTCCTCATCAGCTCTACTTCTGACACTGCCACTAATGACTAAATTCAGTTGCTTACACAAAGCTTCCTGCTGTGATCCTTTGAGAGGAGCACAAGCTGCTCTACCGGGGAGTCGTGCCTCAGTGAGGTGCTGGAGTGTGGAGTGGTGGCCTTTTCTCCTCCCTCCACAATTTGTGCTTTGCGGTTAGGAGTATCTAACAACTCATAACCCCATTTGTGTGGACTTTTTAACCTGTTACTGAGTCCTGCCTGTCACTACCAAGAAGATCTAGTGACATATTTTGGCACATGCTCCAAGGCTGCTTAGCAGTGTCACTGAAGAAACATAATAATGCCAAACAATAACATTGCACAGGCAGCCAAGAGCCAACACTAACAGCATTGTTCTTATTTACAGTACTGCTGAGTTTATGTCAGGTGTAGCTAAGCTCCACCAGGAGTTCATCTTGAGCATTAATTTATCTTTGTGCCCTATTTTTTTTCATACTCACTGTACATCCATGTTTGCATTCCCTGTTTCTACTGAACACCATGGGTCATTCTGCACCACTTTATGAAAACTAGATTGAATCATCCCCGGTAATCTCAACAGATAACTCCCCGTAAAGATACAAATAGAAGAAACTCCTATTTCTATTCAGAAAGAAGTTTCCTCTGCAATTTACTAGGACATCTAGCCAAATTTTACAGATTCATGTGGCTAAGATACCAACCTCTTAAATTTTGTGAAAACTGCATTGAAAGAGGCCAGTCTGTGAATCTTGTCCTTATACTATCTGATAAACTATATTTCCACCTGTGTAGAGGGATTTCTGTGCTAGTGTACACTCAACTACAATAAATATAACATTTATCATAATATCAGAGAGTAATTCCAGTGGCTGTAGACATGAAGAAATCTGTTCTGTTGAAAGTAGAAATTGTCAGTGCAGTATGAAAGGAGTTCAGGAAGAAAATGTGTCATTGTAAACACTGCTTTCTGTGAGATTATGTATTGTGTGATCTCCTTCAGACATGTGAAAAGACAGGAATAAATGCAACCATTATAATCTACTGAATAACATCTCTCCTAAAAGTTTTGTTTAAATCATCCAGTCCTTAGAAATTCTGATAACAATATTTTTCTTTTCCATTATATATATTTTTAAATTAAGTATCATAGACAAACATTCTTTAGATAGAAACCTAATGTTATTTCTTTGAATTACCTTAAAGAAAAGTAGAATGTCATAGGACATAATATGAATCTGAAGTCTTTGGTCAATATGAAACTTTCCCATAGACCATTCTAGTCTTTCTCAAGACTGGGGTGTCTGGTATATGTTATGCTCCTGGATTCCAAACAAAAATATATGTAATCATTTTATAAAGGCAGTATTTAACAGCAATGTAATTGTCACCTCTAACATACCATTATATTACCTAGGTAGTACTCCTAAACTGGTAGAGGCACTATTCAAAAAGTCTACTTCTTTTAACGATACTACATAATTCTGAACAGCAAAAAGACAGTCATTCACCAGTAGGATTAGCAATGCAACTTTTGAGATGGTTTACAGATTAATTAAGAAAACCTTTTGTTGAACTTCGGATAGTAAATCAAACAGCAACATTTCACAAATGTCTGTGAAATATACCTATTATCTGCCTTATGCTGGTATTGAAAAAAGAAGCAGAGGCTGAGTTCACCCTCAGCTCTTAAAAATACTGTAATTACTCTTAACTGCTTGTGCATATATTTTTATTTCAGTTTTTCAGTGAAAAAAGAGGGTTGTAATAGAGATAAAATCAGACTATTTCTTCTGTTGTCTGGACCAAGATCCACATCACTGTGTGCAGAGTATTTGTGGTTTGTCTTCTGGTTTGTCTTCTAGCACTACTACCATCCATAAATGCTAGCTACTTTTGCAGAAAGCAATGCTGAATGACCTGCAGTCACTTTTTGTGAATACGTTCATAGGTGGGAATTTCAGAGTGTGACATGGCATGGCCTTCCCATCCACAAAGCAATTATATGGGTGTTTGGGTTAAGTAGCAGGGGCAGCTAAGATCTGAGTTTCAGCTCTAGAGTTCTTGTAGAATTCCCTAAGCCCAAGTTTTTCCATGCTACTCTGTCCACTCAATGTAGACACCAGCACAGGTTCCTTCTACCTCTTAAAATTCAATGTAGACACAGCCTCAGAGAAACAGTAGGTTTCCAACTTCTGATTAATCATTTAGAACTGTATCAGCCTAACCAAAGAACATTTATTGTTCCAAATCTAAGCCTAGTAGGGAAAGGTTTCACTGTCTTGCCACTAAATTTAGTGGGAAAACCTTAAGTTTTTTCCACATCATCAGACTTAGAGGACCATTGCTGTTATAGCATCTTGAAGTCAAAGAAAAGAAATATGATCTTAATTTCTACTTAAGACATGCACCAAGGGAAAACAGCAGTAACTAAGATTATTTTTAAAAAAAATCTTTTATCTCAGAAACTTGGCATTTTTCTCTTTGTGTTTTAAAATAAAAGTCATTTATGTTTAAAAATAAATACTTTCAATTTTCTGAATGAAATTATTTGGCCCTCATGTTCTCCTATCTCAACTTTTCAAGTTATTTCATTCATTGTTTGGATCTGCTCTCTTGTAATGGTCCATAATACATTTTTTAAAAATAGAGAAATACCATAGGCATTGAAGAACCCAAGAGTAATGATAACCTTTCTTCAACCATTGTGTCTCTGTCCTTTCTTTTGGGAGGAAGTGTCTATTCACTCTCAGTGTTCCCTAGGCTATCATTAATGATCTTCCATGGAGAAACTGCAATTTCTGGCTCCCTCTGATGGTCCACTTTGGATTGATATACTCATAAGTACCAATTCAGATACAATATTCTATTTATAATTTTTTGGTAAGTCATTCTTGGGTATGAATATCATGGCTCTGTTCCTTTACTTCACTTCTCTTTTTTTGAGGGAGTGTTTGTGAAACACTTTTTAACTTTGGTATATAACTCTCCAGCCAGCCACTACCAGATCTCTAATAATTCATGTTCTTAAAATTGCAAGTTAGCATTCTAGGGCTTTCTCTTTCCAGGTTTCCATAGCAACTCTTGTACAGCTTATTCATTAGAAAGAGTTCTGTTTAATTGATCTCCTAATGTATTGCTTAATAGTAACTGCTAAGCAGTCTTTTGTTTCCAGGTCATATTTAGGGTTCACATATTTGCATAAAAGCATTTCATTAGCTGAAACTAATCATTATTAGTAATTTTCTTTTTTTAGTTTAAAATAACTAAACCCTCATTGACATTTTCTGAATAGCAAATATTTATATCTTGCTGAATAGGTTTTCTCTGTGAGCCTGGGTGCTTTGTTTCTATGAGCAGCAAGAAAATTACAGAGCTTCAAAATGTTAATCAGAGAAGACAAAAAGAAAGTGGCTTTTTTTTCCAATTGAAATGTAAATGCACAGTGACGATAACTATAGGCCACAGGCAATATTTGATGACAAAGTTGTAATGGATAAATATCGTTTAAAAAAATCACAGTAATGCACTGCCAAACTTGAATACATTGGGATTTTTTTCTGTTATGCATAATAATGATTTTCTGACATCTTAGGCTATGGAAGTTTAAAACCTCAAATAAATCCTTTTTTTGCAATATGGTGCTGTCCAAAACTCCTCCCACTTAAGTTACCCAGCTTTGATGAATATTATTATAGTCAAATATATTAATTCATTTGGTTCTGCATGAGTTGTAAGCTGATTTTCAGCTTACTGTGGTACAAGAATGTCAAACAATTCACCCAGAGTGACATGATGAAGTTTAGTCCTGACAATAGAAAAACTATGTTCACCAAAAGCAATAATTTAAATTCTTTCTAGGTGATAACTGCTATGGAAAACAGAGTCTATAGTTGCAAGTAACTTCTCCTTAAACACCTTAAAAAGACCTAACCCATTAAACTTTCTCAAGCCTCAGTGGAGAGCATAGAACTCACTCCATATGTCTGGGTTCATGTTATGCATACTATGAGTCTGGTTCACAAATTCACATTAATTGATTACAAATCTGGATATTCTACAATAATGTTTTTCATTTTCTTTTAATCATCTTTCTGTCCTTTCCAGTGCTTGGAGTTGATAGTTTCCTTTTTCCTGCCTTCCTTCTTGAAGATTTGCTCAGAAATATGAGAGCTTTAAGTCTGATTCTTTTACTGGTTTGGTTCTTTTTAAATGAGACCTGATATTCTCAAGCACAGAACTTCAAGAAAGACCAATGAAAATTGAAAATATGGAATGATTTCTAATGAATTCCCAAGTCTTAGCAGGAATTACATGTTTCTAAAAACACTTAATTCCCTTCAGATCTCAAAACTTTCGTAAGCAGTTGTTCCTCTGAGTAGTCCAATGTAATATGCATAGCTTGAACGAAAACTGCAATGTTGGGAAAAGAATTGAGACCGTCTGTAGTGAAAAAAAAAGGAAAGGTATTGTGTTTGACCTTTTATTTCCTAATAAAATCCTGCTAAAAATTGCTGTTGTTATTGCTAATGTTTAGATATTGTGGTGAAGGTATCCAGAAAGAGAAATAAATGTCATTAATATTTATGATAAATCATAGGCCGAACTTAGTTCACCAACTCAAAGCCTCTAGTTGTTGACTATACTGAAGGAATACATATGAGTACTTCTTGCCCACTGATTATTTTAAAATACGTAAGAAGCATCTCTAGTGGAAAAGTTACTAGATACAAGCTTTTCAGGAGTTCCAAATACCTGGTTCTGTTTTCATCCATTTTCTGCCATTTTGTAAAATGTCAGTGTGGAGAAAAGCTGTGACAATTATCCTCCTGAGAAGTTTATTTATTGGTACAGACATAAGGCAGAGTAAGTGTGAACAGATACCAATTTGTGTATACATGAAAATAATTTTAGTAAATAATGTTATGTTTTCACATGGTGTGTTTGCATGAATAAGAGGTAAATTTGCATTGATAAAACACACTTTTTTACTGTTTTGCATTTTCACTGAGATGCCTGCTGAAGACTGAGGATCACCTCGCTTTAAAGTCATCAGGGGCATCAAGGAAGTATGCCACAGACTCAGGATCATTACAGTGAATTTTTTAGGACTGTCCTAGTTTCAGCTGGGATAGAGTTAACTGTCTTCCTAGTAGCTGGTACAGTGCTATGTTTTGAGTTCAGTATGTGAAGAATGTTGATAACACTGATGTTTTCAGTTGTTGCTCAGTAGTGTTTACTCTAAAGTCAAGGATTTTTCAGCTTCTCATCCCCAGCCAGCGAGAAGGCTGGAGCGGCACAAGAAGTTGCGAGGGGACACAGCCAGGGCACCTGAACCAAACTGACCAACAGTGTATTCCATAGCATGAGACGTCCCATCTAGTTTAGGAACTGGGAAGTGGGGGCAGGGAATCGCGGCTCGGGGACTGGCTGGGTGTCGGTCAGCGGGTGGTGAGCAATTGCCCTGCGCATCATTTGTACATTCCAATCCCTTTATTATTGCTGTTGTCATTTTATTAGTGTTATCATTATCGTTACTAGTTTCTTCTTTTCTGTTCTATTAAACCATTCTTATCTCAACCCACAAGTTTTACTTTATCCCGATTTTCTCCCCCATCCCACTGGGTGGGGGAGGACTGAGTGAGCGGCTGCGTGGTGCTTAGTTGCTGGCTGGGGTTAAACCACGACAAGGCTGTTATAGAAAAGGAAGATAATTTTTAACATTTAGATATTTTGAATTATGTGTTTTAGATGCATGGAAGTTAAAGATTATTATTTTTCTGCTAATCATGATATAACTTCAAAAAAATTTCCTTACTCGAGTAGTATCAATGATGACAGTCTCACCAAAAAAGGATTCTTAATTTATATTTTAAACTACTTTCCTTCTCTGCCTTTGATATTTTTTCCTTGCTCTTTGAAAGATTTTGAATATAGTGACAGAGTAACAACTTTATAGTCTTCAGTGATGCCCACTTGTTCTTAGTTTTAGATATCTCCCTTGAGAAACCAGCTTTAGCAGTAATATACCAGCTACTACAGGACAATCAAACATATTGAACAAAATCAGTAATTTAGGGGCAGTTATACTTGCTCATTCATGTTGTTTTCCCCTACAAAGTGGGAGAGATGTAAGAAAGAAATGAAGCACAAAGAAGCCAAAGATGTAGAGTCTCTTAATGCCTTTCTCCAAATAGCACTTTTGAGCTACTGATTTGTGTGTACTCTAAGAAGCCTCAGTAATTTCAAGACTTGGCAACTATCTGTTGGTTACAGCAAGAAGGAAATAATCAATGGTCTCATGTACTATGCTTTTCTAGCAATTTATTTGCTCTGTGAAGTTCAGCAAACTACTTCCCTTTTGGTTTTGAAACCAAGTGTGTGAGAGGGACACATTGATAGCATGCATATACTTGGCCATGTCTGCTTGTGCTAGTACAGGCTGAGATTATTTTATGTAGGACAAAAGTCTCGGCAGCAGAAGAACATGGAAGCTAGTACAAAGATCCAACTTGACCACCTTTAAAAAACTTCACTTTGAAGGCCATGTAATTGGCACTGTGGTAAAGCTAATGTGCCCTGCTGGTTGATAAGGCTGAATAGTTTGAGCAAAATACTGCATAATGCATCACAATGTCTCTCAGACTGAATGTTACTTGTGCCCGGCCTTTTTAGTTCTCCCTGAACTATTTTCCTACATGTGAGGCTCCACAGTGTGAGCCCGCGTCTCAGGTATTGTACTCTCTACATAATTATCTTCCATTCTTGCTTCTTCCCCCAAAAATGTGACCCCACTGAACCCTACTGACTGTACTAACTAGGGTTCCCTGACTGTAACAGGAAATTAGGCAACTGGCTCACATGTCATCTTGTACGTAAGGACAACTAAATGCAGATGAGAGGTGAGTCCCACAGACTATGTATCTTTAGAACAAGAGTTTCAAAGAATAAAAAGTCTTATCCATAATGCGTAGCTGCTCAATATACTTCCAATGAAGCTACCTAGAACTTGATTTTCAAGTAAAGAGTCTCGAATACATCATCCTTTTTTGCACCCAGACAGTTGTTCATACTTACTCATTTTTCTTTTGTTCTATTATTATTTTTCATTATACGTAAATACTCGGTGGGTACATATTGTGCTAGTAATTTTGCAGTCATCATTGATGCTACTTGACTCTTTAAGCCTTTGAAATATGGGACTAAATAAATAAAGCAACAGAAATTGTGAAACCCATCACGATTAAGGACAATCTGAAATGGAGAGTCTATGTCCTGTCATTCTTCCTCCTGTGAATGATACTCTCTCAATTTACTACACCCTCTGCTGGTTTTTCCTCCTTTTATTTCCAGGAGCTACTCCTAGCAGTGATCCTTCTTTCTGTTAGGCTGCACCAAAGCTACTGGTCTAAGACAACTTTCTATTAAGCATCCAGATTGATCAAACTCTCAGGGTTGCACTACTGTCTTGGGTGCCAGTTTGATGACAATATTTGTTTTCTTCCTTTCTCTTTCAATAAGTCAAAGATTATTCTTTATTCAGAAAAAAACACCTCAGACAGCTTTCATTAGGAGCACAACACTAATTTCTAATCATTCACAAGGTGAGAATACCATGTATGTATTCTGGAGAATATTCACTCTGTTTAGGCAACTTTGACATCCTACGATAGAGTGATTGGTACACCTTCAGTGAGAAACTTCAAAAGAGATACATTCAGTGGTAGAAAAATAGAGTTTTGATTGCATGCCTAAAACTAGAGAATGTCTGGCAACATGTGTTAGAGTAACATTTGCTCTAAATTTGGCCAGATATCAGTTCAAACATTTTTGCTACTGTCTTCTCCTTTTTGGCACAAAAGAGGTAGGTGAAAAACATGAAAGAACATCACAAAAACTGCTGCTTCTTTTAGTGTTGCTGGTTTGTAAAAAAAAGTGAAATTTATCAGCTGTGGTTATTTTCCAGAATGTCTTTCTAATGATTACCTTAATTCCATTGCTGGCAGAGTATGAAGGTTTTATTAATCAGTAAGACAATGATCCTTATAATGAGATGATACAAGCAGCAACTAATCATTATCTCATCATCAATCTCTACATTTGTTTCCCATTATTAAAATCTACAATATTCTGTAGGTTCCTCAACAACAATATGTTACAACTACAGTGTATGTCACAGCATAGGTGTTTTCACTGTCAGCTGTGGTTTAATATCCTTGCCACCTATATTGTTCTGAGCTGAACTTGGTATGTAAGATGTCATGAGTCAGTAGCAGCAACATCCACCATTCCTGCAATTAAGTTTCCCCACAGAGGCTATAGATGTTTAAAGCTATATGTATGTCTTGATACACCACTGCTCCTAGGCTGGTGATGAAAGGGAGAAAGGTGGTTGATGTTTTCCACTTAATTCTCTGCAACATGGTGCAGGTGCCTTCAACTAACAACTAACATGTGGAAAACCTTCCAGCAGGTCAAGCTGCGTGTGCCCTTGCAGCAACAGGCAACCCAGCAGAGTCTGCAGGATTTAAGCCAACAGAACTCGGTGTTCTTCACCCAGTCTTGTTAGTTCTGGGGCTGCTGGAGCACGTGAGGGCTAATGGAGTGTGTGAGGGCTAATGGTGTGTGTGGGAGGCCCTGTAGCCTGCATGCTACCAGGTGGGGCTGCCATGTTGGCCCCCAAACTTCTCTCCTTGGCTGTGCCATGTCTCCCATGGAGCAGGAAGGTTGTGTGGCTCATTAACATCAAATATATTTGTGACTAAGCATCTTTGGTGTCTGGGCCCATTTAGTCACACACCATCATTTTAATCTCAAACTGTGACAGCCTCCCAACTGAAGTGTGCTGAGAAGATAATCTTCTTTTCAAAGACAAAAGAGTTCCAGTGTAGTAGATGCTCATCTAAGGGCAATACTATTATGGAGGCTCACACAATCAAATTCAACAGGTGTTAAAAGTCAGATTTATTCATCAGTAAAAAGTTAGTTAAAACTCCAATAACATTAGTGAACCACAAGATCAATGATGTAAGGGGAATGAGTACTACACAGCAGACTTGAGAATTCTTAAGATTAAAAATGATGACTCAAAATGCACATATCACTCACCTAAAAGATGAGGGCTCTCAACCTGCAGGAATTCCCTAGGGCCACGTCCTGACCCAAGGGGGAGTCCCTGACTGCAGAACTGCTGCTCCGAGGAAGACTGACTCAAAATGTCCTAAGGCAGGGCTCGGTTTATACCCTTGTCAAATCTGATCTCTGGTCATTTTAATCCCCACTGGCCAAAAGGTGTGTGTACCTGGCACGTGTCAGATTGGTCAGTTCATTTTTCAACATGCAGCCTCTAGGGTTTGGTTTTTTTTCCTCTCCTTCTTGGCCAGAGAAGTTTCGTTCTCTGTCGGGGAGGGTGTATGTGCCACAAATACATGTTAAGGGCGTATCTTTCTCTTTTACCTCCACTCTTCCTCTACCTCAGCAGACTAACTTAGCATCCCAGGAGACATGTTTCTGACATTCCTGTAATGGTAAACAAAGGGAGAAGGACCCTCTTGGGGCAGGAAGGTGGCTTCCTGCCCAAAGCAAGTACCTGTTTGAGAAGCCGACAGTGTGGCTACCTTCTAGGTAGAGTCATAGGAAAAGCAAACCAGTGGGGTATAAGTGCATTACTGTTTACATTGGACAGTTCTCATGCTCCTACACTTTTCATTATGTTTTACCATGAAACTTGTCCTTGGAAGCCAAAGCTTAAAGTTAACAGGTAGAGGGTTTAAAAGGATGCAGCTCTAAATCATTAATGCTTTAAGTGACTGCATTCAAATGAGCATTCAAAATGTAAACTTACGACATAAATGACCTTAACAGCACAGATACTTCCAAGAAATAATAAACCCATCAAAAATAACGAAGCAAATGCTGTGTATTCCAGTCCACCATATTAAATTATCTTAATTAACAGGTTTTTTTCCACCTTTTTTTTGTCTCTTCTTAAAATAAGAAAAGAATCCTAGAGAAAGAATTAAGTAACAGCAGTTGTATTTGAAATTCTGTGATATCCTATGATCACAGCATAATTATCTAACTTAGATATAACAGTGGTGCTGCCAAACATTACACAGAAATAAAATAACAGTGCTGCAAGTCTGCAGCCACACCCTGTTTTTTCTTTAGGCAAAGCAGTTCATACTAGAAATGAATTAATGTAACCAGGTCTTCTATCATTCCTTAAGTAGCATCACTGTCACCTCCCAAAAGCCTGAATAAATTTAGAAAGAACAATTGACATCTGCTTCCAGGTTCTCATGGGTTTCCAGTCTTTGCTCGCAACTTCCAATTTACCAGCTTTAGCCATTTTTAAAAAAAATCTAAGATAAATTCTCAATTGATCCTCTGTCCTCTTGTCTTAGCCTAACAACAAAAAACTCCTTTGTCCTATTTCCTCATTCCTACAATCTGTGTTGAAAAAAACCAGTCTTCTGTGACCAGTTTACTTATGGTTACCTAGGATCAGAATTATAACAGTTTTCTCTTACACCTTCCCATGGTTTCTACCTTCTTCCATTACCAATTAACTTTATTTTTTAACTATGCTAATCTTTGTTCATTTGGGATCTTTTCCTGATTTATTGTTCATGGTCTGTATATTTCATTCAGGTAAATGACCAAGATAATTGCTGCCTTGCTCGATGTGAAGAGAACCCAGTGTTGTCTTCTGCTCCTCTGGAATCATTACTGCCCTTGTGTTGTGAGCCTGACCACAAGTCCACTGTGCATCAAGGAGTCAGTGATTCAGATAACAGTCACCCTCAGCAGGCACATGTCCAGCGTGGCCTTCGGACCGGTGCTGTGCTGCACAAATCCCTTGGCCGCAGGATAACCTCAGCCAGCATATTGTCCAGGAGGACTGTGGGCAGCTTCTCCTCCATACCAGCAATTACACCACCTGCCTGGCCTTGCTTTTATCTAACAGCGCAGCAAGAAGTTCTCAAGTGAACATCTTTTTTATTTGAGTGTAGACATGATCAATAGAGCTGTTTCCTTGTAATGAAATCATATAATAGCTTGAAACACCAAAAAGGAGAATCTCTGCTATGGATGAAGTCTGCATGGTGTGCTACATGTGAGTGGGAGTCCTGTTTGATGGTACACTGCCCAGCGCTCCCACCACTTAAAGGGATGTAAGATTATCTGCATTATTCTCTTCTTGTATCCTTAGCTCTAGTAAATAGCATTTTAAGTGTCACCTTACAGACTCTTAGGTGCCTTTCTTACTGGGATCATAATGGACTCTTACATCCTGGTGCAAAACACCTTGCATGCAAAGTAGAGGAATGAGAAAGAAAATAATTCTAATTAGCTTTGGAAAAAAAAAAAAACCTGTTTCAGAAAAGACTTGAATCCTTGGAGTTCAGAAAAGTTTACCTATCTGTCTATGAGGGAGAAAACCTGTCCCTTCAGTTGTATCAAGACACCACAAAGGCATAAAAAATCTTGGATAAATAACTGAATTACCCAAATATTAGCAGAAAAAAATGATAAAACCTCTAGAAATAGACCATTTTAAACTACAAGCCCTCATGTTTCAATATTTCTTATAGATAAGATCTATGATTCAGTCTACGTGGAATACAGCTATGATCAGATTTGGTGATTAAATGAAAAAACTTTGTCTCTGCAAAGTTGGAAAAGATCCACCCATTGGTTTTCATGAATTGACAACCAATGACAAAGCAATGACAGAAATCAGTCCCTGCAAATATACAGTGGTAACATAAGTCATTGAGGTCATCAGACCGACTCAAAAAAGAGGTTAAAAATCATATAGAGAATAGAGCCAGAAGAAAACATGGAAACGCACTTCCTTACACCAAAAGAATATGCTGGTGGCAATTTTGGTTGATTTAAAATAAAGTTGTAGCTGCCTTAAGTGGTATCTCACAAGCAGAGAGATTTGATTCCTGTCATTACCATTTCGAACACCGCTCCTCTAAATATATACTTTTTGAATTAAAAGTATTAATCCATCAGAAAGCTAATTCATCCACAGGAAAGAAAAATAAGAAGTGGCATTAAAATAAGCATATGTTTTTGCAAGTGCAAACGGGTTTGGAACTAGAAGACAGCTATTCAATGTGTAAATAGTGCCAAAAGTCTCCATTAATGGGTAGGTACTATAACATCTTTGAAAGAGATTTCTACTTTGATAATTTGTTTCCACTATAAATAATTCAACTGATTTTTTTGACATTGGACCCTGGTCTGCTCCAGGTGAGAGCATTTCCAGGTGAAAACATTTCTTTTTCTTTAGTGATGAATTTCTGGCCAGTGAGGTCATGTCATCAGCTGAACTCGACAAAGTCCATGTACTGGGCATCTAAAGAAAGATGAGGGTCCTGTCAAGAAGACATAAACAAAACTCGAAGCTATTTCAAAGCCAGGAGAAGTCTGATATGGTGCTGAGGAAAGACAGAGAAATTGGTATAATAATTCAGGATTAGGTAGGATGAGACCTTTCTTTCCTAGCAAAACTAACAATCTTTCAAATGTGACTAGAATAAATTCTTTTATTTCAAGCTTCAACCCATAGACACTGTATTTACCTCCAGGAGCCTGTCAGCTAAATATGTTTGATTTGATTGTAGGAGCACAGATTGATGATGGCAAGTCATACATACAATTTTATATAAATAAACATTCACAGTATAACTACCAAGTGTTTACAGATTGCCAAATGTATCCCAGAAGATCTCATTCATATGAACTGTTCTCTTTCTCCCTTTTTTTAAAGGTTATATCAAGTTTAGTTAACATTTTTTCTCCAAAAAATTTCATGAACTTGTTTTATGTTGGTCTAATAAAACTATTTACTCCTTAATAAAACTAGTAAAAATGAGAAAATAGGTTCAATAAATGAAATGTTTGTCTAAAAATAGTGTAGAAGATACTACAAAATTAATGAACAGCAAAAACAAAAGCAGAAAACATAATAGAATTACAATTGATAAGATCCTGCTTTGGTTATTTACATAAATTGGTTACATATTTTATATGGTACAAATGTTGATGTTTCTACTCAATTTTAATAATCTGTGTTTGTTATACGTATTTTGCATGATCTTGGAATAAAGTTGTGTCAGCTACACTTGTGAAAACAATAGAGTTCTGAAAAGATACGGATTTGTATTTAGACAACTCTTGAAGGATAAAGAAAGGTCTTTAAAAATCCTGTGAATCACTTGCTCAGATTATCTGTGATAAATATACTTCCTGATGGTTTTTGAAATTTGTTCACTATCTTCTAATTATTTGATATTCTTAATGTAGAAGCACTTAGTAGTCAAATATATTGAGACGCGCATCAGAAAAGCCTTGGGCTCATTCCATGAATGGAGATATTTGAGGGGAAGATGTACTCAATACAAAAATACAAACAACATTATGTAAAGTATAGAACAATACAAAAATAATTCACAGTGCAGAGCTATTTACATTCAGAGCTTTAGAGTGGCCTTCCAAAAACATTTTTGTCATCATGCCTATTTAATTCCAGAAAAGATCATATCACACATCTCTTAAAAAATATAGAAAAAGGCTTTTTAAAATATTTTAAATTCATAAGACTTTCAGAGATGTATTCAAATAAGATAAGTTTTAATTTGCAACACTGTTCCTATGTGAATGCAGAGTAAATGTTTAATGAATAGTTGTATATCATTATGACTCAGGGCAGAATTGAGCACTAGAGTATGCTCTCTCACACACAATTTCCTTTAAAAAGAAGAAAAGAGTGTAATTCCTTTCTACCTGCATTGTATTTTGATGACAACTCATATGGAAAAATGTATTCTCATCAGCTATCTGTCTTCTTACACTGTTAGGTTAAAACATTTTAATGTTAACACTGATATCGACATAATGATGAAATAGTTAAAGGGAAAAGTTTTAAACTCCTTCTCTACCCCTTCATAATTTATGCTATTGTTCTAAAAATACATTTATTTTTCATGGAGTAATGCATTTAAGAAACAGATTATTTGTGTAGAAAGTGCTTAAGAGTGATATGACCCGATAAAAAGTCTTAAAAATGTCTAGTCCTGTAGCAATTTATTCACATTACTCCATAAAGTGGACTCAGAGAAGAATAGTATAAAACTGGGCAAGAAATATGTGACAGATGGGGTGACTGTGTCATTAAACATTAAAATGTTAATAGGAACAGCAATCAAGAGAGTGCAGATTCCTATACCACAGGCTGAATTCAACCTCCATCCAAAAACACATCTGAAGTAATTCAGAGAATTGGCAGGAACAAATTCACATTGCTATTTTTCATTTTAAAAAAATAAAGATTTGGACAAGATTCAAGGTTATATTTTACAGCCATGTACAGAAACAAGCAGACATACCTTAAGAACGGCCTCCCTGAGTTCACCACAGGTCATGACCAGCAGAAAATGATGAAGAAAAAAAAATAAGAACAAGGAAAGTAAAGAACAAAAATTTTCTTTCTATGAAAAATTGAAATTCATTATCATCCCAGCGTCTTCTAACACAGGTTAAATTTCTGTCATCATATTTATCAAATTTTCATGAACCTTTCTTCCATTACTTTGTCTAATTACTTTTTTAAGCCAGTTTATAAAAAGTTCTGTTATGCAATGCGATTTATGTCAATATGTTCTGTGATACAATATTTGAGTTTATGAAAAACTATCTTTTGTTTGTTTTAAGCCTGTTTGCATGGCAATTTCAACAGGTGTCCCTGTTTCCCTTTTATGCAAAATAGAAATTAATTATTCTCTGTTCACCTTCCTTGATTCTATAGATTTATCTCATGTTGTCTTTCACTCCTGTATTTTCCCAGTTTGAAGAGTTTTATGTTTAACCTCTCTATATCTAGAAGTTGCCACACACCTCTAACGATCCAGTCATCCTTATTTGAAACTTTTTCTAGATTTATCATTTTATTTTGAGATTGTGAGAAAAGAACTACATGAGGTTGCCAATCCATTGAGCAACTGAATTACTTTTTTTTTACTTTATAATCAGACTTCAAAGAAGTCCAGTAGATTTACAAAGCATTTTTTTTCACAGTTTTCTTTTCCGTTTGCTGTTATAGTCATTCTAGAATCCCCATTTTCCATTATAGAGTTTCTGTGTGCATTTGCTGACCTTCTTTTTATGCAATTCCTACTAATGTCACCTGTATAGAACTCAGAATTTCTACTCTGCGTATTTTAAACCTTGCCTTAAGTCCTTTTTGAAAATGTGTACCATAGTGAAAATCTACCTTTTTGACCTTAGGCAATCCTAATAAATAGTTTGTACCCCATAGTCAATATTTTATAAAACTTGTAGTCATGTATTTGTCATTATTCATTCCACAGCTTTGTTCTCAAGCTGACACTTCAACTTCTGACAGATTCATAAGACTCTTTAAGAAGGAACTTCCTTAAACTAATTAGTAGTGAATACCTTTAGATTCTTTTGAAAGATTTTTCTGTATGCATGTCCACCCACATACTCATCACCCTTGTTGGGTTATATGCCCCATACAAGACACAAAACAGAATAAAGTTTTGGAATGTGTTGTAAATATCCTCATGTTCAGATGACATAATTAATAGGAGTCCTGACAGGAAGGAAAAAAATTCAGATTCACAGAAGAATTTTGTAATAGTGAGAAGGGAGAAGAGGCAGGAAGTTAGTAACAAAAAAAAGCAGAAAGAGATTTTTTTTTCTTCCTTTCCAACAGCAAAATCTATCCAATGAAGAAAGCCGGGAAAATGTTACTTGCCCACATGCTTGATATTAATGGCAAATATTTGTGTTAGCAGTGTTGAGAACAATTCAACTTTATGTAAAAATATTGCCCACTTAGTTGTGTTCAAGCTGATGTCTGTGAAGATTATCTGATACCAATGCTGAGAGTGACAAAAATGTTTCTAACTAGATAACATAGCAGAAAATAGAACAACGACAACAAAAAAGCCTTGAAAACATTTTTTAGAAAACAAATAATGTTAC
The DNA here is from genome assembly GCF_947461875.1 of Haliaeetus albicilla. Taxonomy (NCBI): domain Eukaryota; kingdom Metazoa; phylum Chordata; class Aves; order Accipitriformes; family Accipitridae; genus Haliaeetus; species Haliaeetus albicilla. Next base: position 5,366,388 of record NC_091516.1, read on the forward strand.
TATATTGGCTTCAGTACTCTGCAATCTTTGACAGCTTGAGGTTAATTAAAAAAATTTGTTCAGTTGGGTGGGGGTTTTGTATCATTTCCATTTTAAATGGCTGTGCTAGTAAATTATTTGGTCCAATGGCACACAGTAAAGTCAGCAGCAGAGCTGAATGTAGAACCAGCATCTCACAATTTCCTAAATAAATAAAAAAGGCACAAAGTGAATTTACAATAGAAAGAAAAACATCACTAGCCTATAAATGATCATCTTATCAAGCTGCTAGAAAAGAAGATAGGCATCGACTGTATGTACAGTCTAACTATGGGGTTTTGTGTTATTCATACTGAATAGAACTCCATTCTATTGTGATTTCGTTTGTCCACTGCCACTGATGGGGCACGACACTGTTCAGTCTAAACAGGGCTATCATAATTTGGCCCTAGATATTAAATAATGTACTCTATACAAGAAGTAGTAACCACCTGCATTTATAGACATGTTCATGAAATACTCTGTGTATATGTCTAAATACAGAAACTTTGTCTGCCTACCTCTAACATAAAGCTCATTGAATATATATTTATTAAATGAGAATGCAAACTCTTTCAGTGATACACAAACATTTAAAACCCCAGATGTTTAGTTTAAAGAAGTAAGTTGCAACTATAGATCCTGCAAAAATCCCTGGTGGGACACTGTAATCTGTCAGGAAACTTACCATAACCAAGTAGGCAAGCTATTTCCTCTCAGTGTTTAGACCTTGGTTGACCTCAGCATCTGAAATGGTGCAAATGGCAATCTGTGATTTCAGCATTAGTCTTTATTAATCTGCATGATAAAGGTAACTCAATTGCTTTACAGGTTCTTTGAATATTTATAAATTGTGCCAGGGAGGAAACGTGCCTTTTTGTGTTCTGTCAGTGTACTATCGATCTCCAATAATGCATAGCAGTTACTTTTAGTCTCAGTAAGAATACTATGATACAGTAAAACTTATAGTCTGTTGACTATTTGAATAACATATAAAGCTTAACATCACAAAGTTTATTCAAGCAAATGTGTTCTTTTTAAAACAATGTGATTTTTTTTCTTTTTTTGCTTACTTGTTATGTTCTTTTATATGACCCTCACAGACAAAGTTAAAGACCTTTATAATTTTAAACACATTACGCTTGCAATTTCCTATTTTTGCCAAGGCATTACCTTGGAAGGGTGCTCTGATATGGCTGACAGGACTCTGCGTGGGGATTTGTGGCATGGCAGTTTCTGGACATGATCCTTAGAGGATGAGACACAAACTCTCCCCAATTTCACCTTTTCACCCTACTGCACTGTAGTCCTCTGAGATAAAAGTGGCAGCCCAGGCACTGGTCTCTAGCCCAAATCAGCCTTTTTTCTCCCCTCTTCAATCCTATGCAGAATCCTAAACAAGCTGCTTAAGCACTTCCCTATTCTTTTGCTGACACTTTCAATAACAAGCTGAAATTCCATGCCATCTTAGTTTTCATATTTGCTTTAATTTTACTGATCCTAGAGTTAACCATCCAGCAAGAGACCTCTGCCTTCTAATTAGCTTTCGCATAGACATGTGCCATCTGATTAGCTTTCACATAAAGGACAATTTTTGATGTAGTATCTTTGGATGGATCATTGATCCCAGTGTAACAGTAAATAGTATTGATAAAGAGACCATACACCATACACAGATGGGTAAATCAAGCATATCTTCCTAGAGACAATGGAACTAGAATTCCAGAGGCACGACTGTCAAAGTATTATGCTATACATACAATTCATTTCCATGTCCATAGCTTAGTCATCTGGCAAGCCAAAGCCTGCTGCTTTCATGTACAAATTTTTACCCTGGTGTGCAGTGAGACTGGTTGAAAGAAATGAAGCCTATTCTGTTGTTTTCTTGGTTTTATGTGGTTTTTTCTGTCCTTTTCAGTGTGCGGCAGCCAGCTGGATTCTTCCATCCAATTTGTGCTGCACAGCACCATCAGAGATACCTTTTCTTGCAAAAGGTCTAAAGTAAGTGATAACTATGAAATCTCTCAGTTTAAGACAGAGCAACACACTGACAGGAGTCAAGGGATTCTTTGTCAGGTGAATGTCTTGAACTTCTGCTTCTACTCTCCATCTCTTTCTCTGATTCATGTAGTTTCACATACAGCAGCTGGTACCTTTCATTCTACAGCTAAGTTACCAACTATTTAATGATTTTGCAGTCTATCAGTTGTGGAGTCATTCCTTCTGCCTGCCGATTTTATTTAATATTCCAGACCTCTCTAGGCTACCCTGTGAATATGGCGCCATAAGAAATCTATCTGCCAACAGGTATAAAACTAACACAGAAGTGTACTTTAAAAATCTATAGAAGTAATGATTTAAGGGTCAAATTAAATTCCAGTATAGAGAAGCATATTGACCACCAACTGCACTGGGAACTTCATCTGTTTATGACAGGGCTGGGTACTGCTGCATGTTTTTTATAGATGCGCTTGAAAACTGAGAAGGACCTTCTGTCTTGCTTCAATATCTGTGCAACTTCATTGAAATTATAAGTGTGTAAGGAGTCTAACTTATGAACAAATTTAGCCATTGTTTAATTACCAGCTCTGATAATTATGACCTTTTCTTTCATATGAGAATACAGTCACATGAAATATTAACTCATTGTCTTTAGACTGGGTTGTGTAAGGATATGTATTCTGAGTAGTAGCATTCATTCATTCACAGGTAAGAGGATGGCACCTCAGTTTCAGCATTTAATGATCTTTTCTGGTTCCAGCTGTCAGTCTAAACCATTGTGGTCATCTAGGATGAAAGACTCAGTCTTACCATATTACATTGATTATCCTAGGCCAATGACTACAGCTCCACCCCCAACACAAAAGGTAGTCCATTGAGGGCAGGCTTGCATGGAAACCAAAACCACAGTATCCTTCATTTAAAGAGGACGGCTGTGAAACTGGCAGTAGAAAACAGTGAACTCTGGTTCAGCTTAATTTTCTTTCCAAGCTGAAAAGTTAATGTTTCTCTAATACTGTTCATGCATGATTGCACCATAACAAACCATCTAGCCATTGCAACAGATGTGAAGGTCTCTTAAACAAATCACTAAGTCAGAAATGGAAATCGCTCTCACCTATTTTTATGGTAGCTTTCTGATTTGTTTACTAAAACTCATACAACTCTGTTCATCTATATGCTTCTCCAAAATAAGTTATATATGTATGCATGTATTTATTTAGTTTAAAATGCATTTATTTTTTAGAGAAATTGTAGTTACTTAAAATACAAATTATTGAGAAAGAAGTGAAGGAAATCAGGATTTCAATTCCCACTGTTTAAAGACTAACTCAATATTTTTTTAAAAAGCTCTTTTCTTTTCTCTTGCCTTTATTTTTCAGTACTTTTGATTTACCAAGGGCAAGGTAATTCATGGTAACTTCATGCAAAAAAACTGTAGTATAAAAATACAGGGACTAATAAACTTCAGATTTTGGGAGAGGGATTCTTTTTTGCACCTTCTATATACATGACCTTTTAAGTATGTTTAGAGGCCACTGTAAGTCTTCATACACTAAGTTTGTGTGTATGTGACTGAATGTACATACACAAACAACTCAAGAAATGTGCTTGTATGTTTTGTGTTTGCATACAAGCATACGCATGCACCCCTCTATCTGTCTACCTACATATTTGCTACTTGTTCTAACAGGTTTGAAAGGACTAGTCACAGGGTGTGACTAGTCTAATTCTAATACAATAATGGCTTGCTGAAAGCCAGTGTAAAGTTAGAAACCATGGTCAGCCTAGAAAAAAATACCTGAAGTAGGGTGTCCATATCAGCTTCTCTCAGAGTTTGGTTCCAATTTCTTCTGTTTTGTTTTGCTACAATACTTAAAATCGGACCCTCAGGAAACAACAATTCCACTTAGCACAGTCCTTATTCAGAGAAATTTAATCTCTGCATTACCTGTGGATGCTGTAATAGGAAAGTTACAATGAACTGTGTTCTTCTGTTCACCTTCTTTCAGTACTTCAGCATTTTAACCTTTCCTTTTCCAAAGTAATTTTCTCAAATATATGAGATGATTAGTGAGAGCAGCTTTTCTCCATGTTCAACAATCATGTGATCTTCTTGCCCATCTGTCCTTGCATAATTATAGCTGAGCTGCTCATGCCAATATTTAGGGCTGTGTCAGCACTTCCATTACAAACCTCAATTTTCAGGAGTTTGTAATAGGGCTGGTGCACTTGGCATTTGGCTGAAATTGAAGAGAGATGGAAATCATGCTAGTCAGGGCACTGAATCCAAAACATGAGCTGTGATTTGTTTTGGGCTAGGCTCCATATTTGGCAAGAAAGAGTGGCTGACAGCAAGTGCAAGTGAAGCAAAAGAGATCCAAGTGTCTGATAGTACAGCTGAGCTTTACGTAATGTCAGAGAACAGTGCAAGAGCAGGTCCAGCTAAGTAAGAAAGCCTTTCATAAGGCAGCCAAATAATGTTCCCTTTTTGGAATAAGGCCAATGTGGAGAAGATAAAAAGAGGAAGGACCCACAGCAGGGCTGGGTTCGTAGCTCTCTCAATGACAACACATTTATTCATTAAGAAATCCCTAACACAGGGCAATGAATACCTATGTACGGTTCTGCAAAGGAGGACAAATTAGCAGGGTATTTAGAGAAAAATGAGTCCATTTTCAGAAGTGACTGGTGATTTTGGGAGCAAAGTCTCATGGAGTGTATTCAGCTGATTTTTTTTGCTGCGTGTTGAGAACTTTCTAAGATCCTTTGTACAGCTAGAGTTTGTCACTAAAAGACTCTTTAATAACTGGAATCCAAATAACCCCAAGACACAAAGACCCATCCTGATTATCCAGGATAGCAAAAACTGGTGTAATCCAAATACAGAAAAGATACAGATAATGCAAAACATTGTATGTAAATTATGTTGTAAGAACGTAATGTATTTAGTATTTTTTATCTTCAGAGAAGGAAGTTATGACATAGAGGCAGAGACAAGGCAAAGACAAAGGGAAAAACATGGGATCATTATTAAAGTAGGATTATTACAAGGTGAATAAACTCCTTTTGGGTAATAAAGAAGTAACTTCATAATAAACACAAATAAAAGAATTTCTAATCCCAAGTGCTCACTGAAATACTTGTAACTTTTTTCATGGATACACATGGTCACAGGTTTGGCTTTGCTCTGGGTAAATAATGTGCAGTTTTTGACTGCTTGGCAGGACTGAGGACTTGTTACGAATTTGTATCCTGTGAGAGAAGACACCACCACAAGTCCAAGATAGCACTGGTTACTTACTAGTAAACCAGGGTTTTTTGTTTGTTTGCTTGTTTTTTCCCCTGTAGCTATAACATTATTGGGAAACCCAAGAAAGAAATACTCAGGTTCACACATATGCAAAGCAAATCTAGACACATGAACAAGTTAGCACTGAATAAAATAAAATACCATGTTTCAACTGCTGCAGTGGTAATTAGCTATGTTTGCTATTCTTATCCTTATTTTTAAGTTACCTACTTGCCTGATACTTACTGAATGCAGTTATTGTGATCACCTGTACCGTATGATATCTGTATCTGTTTCTCCATGAGTCTATCCTGTTATTCATTCTCATGTGGCTTAAAGACCACATACCATGATATTCCTTTAGATTTGAGCAGCTCAAGTGCAGTCTGTCTCCAGTGAATATTTATTTCTACCAAACAAAACAATTTTTCTATAATTTCAGATATAATTTAGTTGATAGTTTAGTTTTGTTCAGTCTCTAATGTAGTAAAACCACCAAATGTAAATCTAACAAAACATTAATTTTTTTATTTTTCAAATCATTGAGATAATCAGTAAATATTTAGAAGCTCATTTCATAATTGTTTCACTATAAAGTAGGTCCATATTTATGAATAAAATTTTTCATGCTGTACAGTTATTCAGAGACACCAGAGCCAGGGTATGTAGGAAGAATGGGATGGATGAGAAGAAAATCCTTCCCAATTAGAGTAATGCCTGGAGCAAGAAATAAATGGACGCATAACTCTACCAGTGCTGAGTATACAGCAGCATCACTGCATCTTTGCATTCTTTAGTAAGCCTGAAGAAGCAGCTAACAGATCACCCTTCACACATAAGTTTAAAAAGCATGCAGCATTGTCTGAATAACAATGGATTGAGTCTTCGAGCAAGGCTTAAGGCACAGGAAGGTAAGAAGTAGTTTATGCCCAAGAAGACTGGTTTCAGCTTTTCTAGGTTAAATAACATACAGCTGCAAAGCCTATAGCATCCACTGTTGCTCTTGACAGAGTCTCATCACCCTCCAAAATCCAATGTCCTCTAGTTTGCCTAGAAGCCTGCTGCTGCCCCACACCTATTTCCAGGGTGTCCCACATCCCTCTTAGCCTCCATTCCCCTTTAGTCCTACCACTGCCATAGAAGGTACTTTTGCCATCTGGAAGTATTTTAGATATTTTGAATCTGCTGATTCAGAAAGGATCTGAATATGAGTCAGACTTTTGTTACAAAAATAAAAGTAGATTTTGAGCTTCTGTATTTCTGGAAAATACACCTCTTTCTGAACACATTTATAATGGAATTAAGTTACAGTTAGAAAACAGGGAGAAAAGCAAGTCTTAAAACAATTTGTGTAATTAGGAGTCTGTGACAAAGAAGAATTACTGTTATGTTATTGTCATGTTTTATCATGTCTTTACATAACTTTTATATCATAATTATTTTCAAAAGACTGCACTGTACTCCTTATTCAAGCATTTCCTTATTAACTAAATATCACTTTGCAAAATCTCGTACAAATACACATGCATGGCATAATGTTCCATTGCTTTTGGACTGGAGAAACAGACAGCATTATGAAATGAGTTTGACTTTTGATTTCTCCTGTCATAAACTGACAATAGAAATTTTTTCAGTGAACACTCACCTTTCCCCCTGGAGAATTTCAACTGCACTATTTGGCCAGGAGAGGAGTCATAGTTTGTACTTGGTCCCTTCCCTTATTCTCCACTGAGGCTGGAGGACAAGAAGAAATGTTTTCCAAGGAGCTGTCCTGCGTAAAATCCATTCTAACTCTTAATTTTGTAAAGGGAATGCAAGAGGGGAGACAGGGAAAATGGAAGCACTTGTTGCAATACAAGTTAAATTGAAATGAAGATAATGTAGAAAACCAGTGGTGAGAAAGAGAGCTAGCTTTTTTTCCTCTTCCAGATATACATGGTATTGGAGAAAAAAATAGATTTTACTATAAATCAGGTGACTTTGTCATGTTGCTATATATTTTATTCCATTACTGTATAGTTGGTGCAGTCTAAATGGTTCTTTATTAAACCACTGAATGGAACAAATAGAATTGAAAATGTCAATTTGCTATTCCAGTGCACTAGTGAATTATAACTATGCCAAAGAATTGTAATTTATTTATTTATTTTTAATTGGGTTTTTCTCAGCTGCTTTACTTAGAAGATATACATGTGTTGAGTAACAGTCCGTTTAAAAAAACCTACATAGCTGAGACCAGGCCTTGGAAATGAAATAAAAAAAAAAAAAAAATTTGAGAACAGACATTAAGAACAGACTCCCATGTATTGCTGTTACATGTTGAAAATAAAAAGGCACCTTCACATGGAAGTTATTATTGTAATTACAGATTATTTTATTTGCCTTGGACATGGCAAAATGCCAGTTTACTAAAAGAAAAAAAAATCCAGGACTTTCCCCAACACCTTGCATTATCATTGCTGTGCCATTTTAATTGTCTTGCAAAATTCTTTGGAATAACAACATTGTATCTGGGTAAACTATTGTTATAGTAGCTGAAAAAGTTATCTGGTGAATACACTAATAAAGCTGAGCTCTATGTTTTGGGATAGATCTCTGGATATGTTATGTTGGTATTTAGCTCTCCTAAGAGGATAAGTATCCCAAGCTATTTTGTCACTTCTGTTTTGAACCGTATTCCATGTGAGTTAATGCTTAAGCCTTTTAAACTGCTGTCCCAGAAGCCACCATTACTGGAGTTTCCTATGCATTGGGCAAGCTGTTACACAACCCAGGATACACTCACTGATAAACGCAGAGTGACTGTAGATTCACTCTGAATGAAAGTGCTTCTTTCCCATTTACACTGAAGACCACCAGAATATTATTGGGCGTGATTTTCAAGCATGTTGGCTGTCTCCTGCTAATGCCACTGTTTCAGTGGCAAACTAGTGACTGTGTGAATGGTCCTTCTCTTAGTTTGGAATTAATTAATTTTTTTAAAATTTTTTTTAATGTTAGTGACTAAAATATGTTGTTTGTAAGAAAAATATTATGCCTAAAAGAAGAAATACTTTCTAAATGTATCACAAATAAGGAATGTTTCTCCAACTTCCACCTTTCTTTTTTTGTCTTTAGAGACATCTTACATTGGTGGACACAGTGTCTCATTATCTGGATACCTAAGAGTATAGTTATAATTTGATGAGCATAGTTATGATTTGATGAAGGGTAAGGTGTCATACACACACACACACACACACACATTCATTTGTTACAATACTTCATTGGATGTGTTCAGTTGCACAGATTCTGAATTTAATGACCTTGCTTTCAGAGCTCTCATGTCAAAATAGTACCTTTAGTATACGATCTCTAAACATGTTTTGATAAATATTCAAATTGACAGGAATGACAGAAATGCTGGTATCTCTCCAGAACTGCTTTGATTGAAGCTTAAAAATAGTCTTTGTTGTTACTGCTGAATAGCTGAAACACTACTACAAAGACTGGTTCACAATGTCAAATAAGAAGTAGAAAACTTACTACTTGTTCAGGTTCTTTAAAGCAAGTTGTGCTGCCAGGCATGCCTTGTGCTATAAGAAAATAGAGTGACTGCCTGTATAACTACTACCCAGTGTCCACTACTGAACTGTTTGTGGAACAATAAAGTAAATGGAACAAACTGGGGAAAACCAAACAACTTATATAATACTTAGAGCAGCAATAAGTACACATCAAACCACATTGTGAACCACTATTCTCACTACTTTGGTTTGCAGTGGAAGAGTCTTTGTACAGAAGTTTTATTCTATTCACCTGGAACATTGAGACTTTTTAAGTATATTTTTAACAAAAGAGAATGTTTTTAGTAAGAGGAAACATTGGTTTATACTAGAAATAAAGAAATAGCCTTACTTGACACAATGGCTATCACTCATGTTTTTGTTTTGTGAGGCCCTCCCTCCAAGAAAAGAAATCACAGTGGTACTCAGTAACAGATAATTGCTTTATTTGTCATTTTTTTCCTGTGAGATTGGTTTTACTGCAGATTCTTTGGTTATTTGCTGCTGTTGATTATACTGATGACAAGTGTAACTGAACTCACTTTTATTTGGGCCAGGAGAGTGGTATTCTTTCACGTTCAGCAGCATAGCATCAGGTCATGTTTGCTGGTTGGTTTCTCAATCAGTCAGAAAAGCTGAGCCGTTGTAAGTGAAGTAAGTTATTAAAGCTTCTGGTAGTCTTGTCCTGGAAAATTCAATTTGAATAGCTACAGGATACCACCCTGAATCAGTAGCCTGCCTTCAGGGATTCACGTTGGATAGGATCTCTAATGCCAAAGAGGGCTTCAGCTTGACAGCAAGAATATAGCTGCTCAAAAATAAATGATCACTACAGACCATTAGTGAAAATAACCTGATTTTATTTTACTAGCTGTTGTAAATATTTACTTTGACAACCCACTTTATCGAACTATGAGGATACAGTTTTGTGTATGATAAGACTGAAGGTCAATGCTTGTTTAATAAACTCTAAATAAAGAATTATGTGATACATTGTACACATTTCACATCCAGTGATGTATTAATGCATCGTTGCACTCTGTATAATCAGCTCAAATGACTTCCTTTAAGGAGACAGAGATTGTTTCACTTGCATCGTGGGTTTTTTAACAATTTAAATGCGCTATTGGTCAAATGCCAGCAATCCAGCTAACATTTAAGGTGAATATTATATTAGATCTATTGAATTTTGTAATTTTCAATGTCTTAAGGATAAATGAGAGATAAACTAGTCCAGCTTATATTGCAACATAGTTTTAAAATAATTACCTGTTGATACTACAGTCAGATCCAATGCCAGAATTGTCAGACTCATACTTGAAGTGCTGATACAGCTTCAGTGTTTTTCCAAGCATAAGTTTCATTATGACTGCTCTGTTGTATTTTTCTGCTTGCTTATTTATTCTGCTGAATATCACTGAATGTGGACCGTGTTACTGCAGAGTGCAAAACACATAAATATATAGACATAAATAAATATGTAGAAGCTACCGAACAAAACAACTTTGAATGTTTGAAGTTGGATAGGAATTAGGACCTCAGATTTGCATGGCTAGATATAGACAGGAATATAGGACTAGAGAAAATTTTATTCCATTTTGAATTGTACTGTCTGCTTAATGTTATTAGAATCTCAGCTACTGTAAAAGCAGATATGAAGATATTAAAAAGGCCACTCTGGCAGCCTGCTCTGGGATGTTAACTGGCTGAGACCAGACATATGGATCAATTTCTGTATGGCTCCAAAAGCAGTGCCTGAATTTTTAAACTCTTGCTAGACTTATTTTATTCCTCACTGTCCCTAGATCCCTGAGTGTCCTTGCCTTTGCATGTTCCACTTTAAGGAACTGTGTTCATTTTTCTTTCACTTGTTGTTATCTTTCCATTTCCTATTTCTTTTTTTCTTTTTTTTTTTTTTTTAAATAAAGAATTGTTTCAAATTATTGATCATAAACATAATTGTGATGAGTCAGCACAGGTAAAAGATTGTCCTAGCTTTACTGTGAATTCATAGGGCAAATGAATGCATATGGGAAAACATGAATATGGAGTTCATAGGCTAGGAAAAGTAAACTTTTGTTCGTTGAATACAGTTTTCTTATATTTCAAAGAAGTGGAGCCTATCTTCTCTGTGTATATGTATGAATCCAATTAATTGTCAACATTACCATTAAATTATTGTTGTTCAATCAACCTAAGATTACAGGAAGGCTGTTGGGATGCAAAGTAACTCAGAAAACTTTGAAATATTCAGGGTTGTAAGTTCAAACAGTGTCCCTTTCCTGGAACACCCTTCCCTCTTTGAAAGGAATTTTTTATTCACATCACGGTCAGGAGGTGTTTACGCAGACTCAGCTGAGCTAGCCGTCAACCAGGCAGTTTAGATACTGATGTTAAGTAGTTTTCTGTGCCTGGAGAGTCAACTACCAAATTTCCCAAGACATTTGGGAGGTTCAGGACCAGCATTTAAAAGCAATACCTATCATAAACTCCTTCTTCTGATCTTACTCAATTCTCCAGGTATTAGCCCAGATCTCAGGTGGCAAGCCACCATTATAACTCTATGGTCAGGAAAAGTGAATCAATTTATGCCACTTTAGGACTGGCCAGCTGTATTTTCCCTGTGGTATTAACCACACTCTCAAGATCAAAAATCTAATTCCTAATTTCTTAAATTCTAACTTAATAGAAAGCAATTATGGGATATGAACCCAGGTATTCCATGTCATTGGTAAAATGTCATGGTGATGTATTATTAGTAAAAATTGTTTACAATATTAGCTGAGTATGCTCATGGTAACAGCTAGGTAAGAAAAACTTACATATTTAGAAGTGGTACCATTCTTTTAAAACAAGTTTCTGGCAGCCATATGGGGGGCACAGGTAAGATACCTGATAGACAGCAGCAACATCAGAATTTATTTAAAAAGCAGGAGAAGCCTGTTTCTCCCCTCTGCCTTTCAAAAGACTGTGAGACAGAGTGCATTTCCCTGAAGCTTTAAAAAAATGAACAAACACAACTTCTCTGTAAGAAGTCTGAATCATTTATACCTAACCCAGGAATTGTTCATGGGAGTACAATTGAACAAATGCAGTAGATGGTGAATACTTTGTGATGCTGCATGAAGGTAGGGCCTCTTCAGTCTGTTCACCTCTGCCTCTGTAACTATTCTTTGGCCTTGAGGTCTCTAGAATCTACATATACCTTTAGCTTTTTTTTTTCTTTTTTTTTCCTTGTGTGTCTGTGGATCATTGACTGTTTACTATAGTGCTGATGCAGCCTGAAGAGATGCAGGGCCTGAGGTGTTTTATCTCTTGTCAGAGCTCACTTCAATTAAATTAATGGATCCATTCAACTCTCTCTTTCCTCTTTCAGCTGCATCACTGCTGAATACATTAAAAAGATCTTAAGTCTCAAGATGGTACATCATGGTATTAGCCAGGGCGCTCATTTCCCTCTGTCTTTTCTTTCTGTAAATCAAATAATTAATGAGATCTCTACTTCAATAGAGCACTTCATCAATATTTTGTAGCAATAGAAAAAAATATGTGCTTTTTGCTCTTGGAGGAGCTTTTATCTCCATCTGTGTAGGATTTGGTGGGTAAATGTTGTAATTCTAAAATGACAAAATATTGACTATTTTTTTCAGTTTGCTCTTAATTTCTGAGAAAAATTATTCTAAAGGCTTAGGTACTGATTGCTTCTGTTGTAAAGATGGGTGCTGTTTGAAGTTTAGAGTTGTATTAAAATTTAATTGAAATTCAGTTATTTGTAGAATATGTAATTGCAAGGGATTATGTAACTATGTAACGCAATTTAATGTTCAGTGTTTTAATTCAATTAATAAAAAAATAATTATACTGCATATAATGTCAGCTATTCTGTTTGCTTTACAAAATATTATTTACCTTGGCACCATTAGCCCCTTCATGGTAAAAAGGAAGAAAAAAAACATTTTATAAGTATCTAATTGAAGAGTTTCATGCTTAGAATACAACAGATAATACATTATAACATAGACAGAGGTGCAGAAAAATTTAATACTTGCCCAAGGCTAAATAGCAGGTTTGCAGCAGACGCAGGCATTAGCTTTCATTCCCATGGTTCTAGTCTTAATCATTTTGTTCTTTTCTTAAAGAAAATCCTAGTTCAAAAAAATTAAACAGTCTATATGATTATGCTATTGAAGTGACACTGATTATTTAGTTGAATATTAGGCCTCTTACTGAGAATCATGCACTGATTTGCAATTACTTTTTGCCCTAGGTTTTGAAAAAGGAATATAGTAATTTTAATTTAATGATTTGGCTGCAAACTGCATGTGGATGAATAGAGAACATCTGACTACAATGAGAGGGAAAGAGTCAAATACAGTCTTATTGAGTCCTTAAAATACAATAGCAATTTTTACTGAAACAGCAATTTCATTACATCATAATTAGAACAATACCTTTCAATGAAAAGTACAAACATACAGTGCTGGCCTTCAAATGAGTTCCATTAAATATCACTGCATTGCTGTAGTAAAAATAGTCCATTCCTGCAGGATAGGCGTAACTGAAAACTGTAAATGCACGTAAATGCGCACAAATGCAAATAATGTCCCGTCTGCATACAGTTCCTTGCAGGAGGAGATGTCTTACAGACAAGAATCTGTGAGCTACACAGCAATCAATCCCTATACAGCATTAGTAGCACAATTTTTCCAGACATTCATTTTTCATTACATGATAACTTTGGCTGCGTATGCACTAACAGAGGCATCCGTCCCAGAGAATGATCTCTGGCCGCCAAGAGAGGTGTACAGGGTGGCTCAGCTCCAATCTGCACAGGGTGAGCCCTGAGGTCTGGGCCAAATCCACAGAGCAGCTGACCTGTATCTTCTATTGGTTCCATGTGTTGCCTCTGTGACTACGATATGCATATACATCCACATGTAGTTTTTCAGCTTAAACGGGCTGAAACAATAAGTAAAGATACAGCATAGCCTCTTGCAACAGTATTTTTGCAACAAGCAACTGAGACTGTATTTGCTGCAGGACAGCATGGTGAAGGTTCAGGGCTTTTGAGGACAGGGAATTTGGGGACAGCTTGGAAGAGCTGCTAGGGTGGAGGGGGCCAAACCTGATGCAGTTCTGTCTGTACTGCCCAATCCCAAGATCAAACTACAGCCAAGATCATCCTGCAGCCTTTATAGGTCCAAAATCCTTAAAATCTCTGCTTTTAATATCCCACCTTCGCATTTTTTTGAGAGCGCTCAATGTAGGAAGAGAACATCATGGGTCTAATTATATAGTACTGTGTTCACACCAACAACTGGTGCTTTTACTTTGTGTGTGGTGTAGTGCCTAGCTGCTGCTGCTAAATGATTAATACTGTGAGCGCAGTATTGCATCTAGTAGTGAGGAAAGAGTCAATTCCTGGCATGAATTTTTGGCACAGGTTTTTTTGTCTTTGGAAGGCAAAACGTTCTAACATTGACATAAAGTCCTTCCAGGATACAGATTCTGTTTGTGTTTTGGTTTTGATGCAACATGAAGCACTGTGGTTTTGCCTTTCCAGTGACAAAACCAGGACGACCTGTGATTTTGTCCGTGTGACCTGTGGAAATATTGACTCTTCTTGTATTTGAGTTTACCTGGCTAACTTGTGACATTATTCAGCTAAACTAAAAGTCTTTTTTCTTTAAAATAATTCTTCCTCTTCCCCTTTACTACAAACAAGTAAGTTAAAAAACATGCCTAGCTCCACATATGCACAAACTGTATAAAGCTTTCTGCAAACTTTACACTCAGGTAAGAAAATAATGAACTAGGGAACTTCAGACCCTCAAGAATACTGACACACAGGGTACAAACACAAGGGACCCAAAACAAGAACAGTCTTTAGCACAATAGTAATACTGCTAAAACTTGGTATTGCACTCAACTGGCTTAAACCTGTTTAGGACATCATCAAGACAAAGAAAAGTATACATACTGGAATCTACTCTTTAGTAGTGCACAGTTTTACAGGATGCTGTGTGCAATATTTAGAGTTATAAGGATACACAAAAGTCTCAGTTTTTTTCTCTCATTTAAATAAGCTTGTTGCTAGTGTCTTTGCGGTAGGAAGCTTGAAAAATGCAACCAAACTACCTTCTTCTTAATGATTTAAAAATACGGAGAGCTGTTAAAACAAAGTCAGGATACATTATTATTTTAAATCTCTCCAGGCTTATGACTTTTAGGACATGACTCATTATCTTTGGATGAGAGGGGGTGAGTGGGTGTGTTTGTGTATTTTAGCATATCTAGATTTTTCCAGTTTTTACAATATCTAGTTGTTCTGCCTGCCATCATTACTAGGGTTATCAAATAGGAGGCCATCAATCAGTGACAAAAGTACTCACTGTTTCATGTTGACTGTATTAGTAACTTTACCTGGAAGAGTAAATCCAGGACTGTAAGGTATGGGCTAAACCAAAATTCAAATGGCATTCCTGAACAGACCGAGCCCAGTGTGGCCTTTCTCAAAACTTTCACTACAGAGCATGGTGTGTTTCCTGATGCTGTTTGCCTTGGAGCAGTGTGTGGCAGTGCTGGCAGCTTGGATTGCTGCCCTGTTTTCACTCCTACCTTGTGCAAATGTGATTCACCATGTACTTGTTTTCCTTGGCAGCCATTTCCAGAAGTGCCACTTGTCTCCAGGAGACACTTGCAAGTGCTGCTGGAAACTTTCTTGTTGCTGTTGCACATTTTTTAATTTCTTACAATTATTATCACTAATAAATAAAAGCGGGGGGGGACAAATACTGAAATAATGACTTGGATTCCAAAACAAGTCTTGGTTTTGCATCTTTCTTTAAACCAATAGTCCCTCTAGGCTATTCATTTTCACATTCTCATCCTTTCACTTATTTTCCATGTAAATAGCCTTTTCTCCATGTCGTGGCTTAACCCCAGCCAGCAACTAAGCACCACGCAGCCGCTCGCTCACTCCCCCCCATCCAGTCGGATGAGGGAGAAAATTGGGAAAAAGAAGTAAAACTCGTGGGTTGAGATAAGAACGGTTTAATAGAACAGAAAAGAAGAAACTAATAATGATAATGATAACACTAATAAAATGACAACAGTAGTAATAAAAGGATTGCAATGTACAAATGATGCGCAGGGCAATTGCTCACCACCCGCCGACCGACACCCAGCCAGTCCCTGAGCAGTGATTCCCTGCCCCCCCCTTCCCAGTTCCTAAACTAGATGGGATGTCTCATGGTATGGAATACACTGTTGGCCAGCTTGGGTCAGGTGCCCTGGCTGTGTCCTGTGCCAACTTCTTGTGCCCCTCCAGCTTTCTTGCTGGCTGGGGATGAGAAGCTGAAAAATCCTTGACTTTAGAGTAAACACTACTGAGCAACAACTGAAAACATCAGTGTTATCAACATTCTTCACATACTGAACTCAAAACAGCACTGTACCAGCTACTAGGAAGACAGTTAACTCTATCCCAGCTGAAACCAGGACACTCCAACAAACAGTTTGGTAACTAAAACATATGCATTGCTACTTTATTTAATGAAGTACTGTACCATGCAAATAATGCCATATATATATGATTCAGTGTGTGTGTGTAAAGAAAAGGAAGATACACTGTTTGGCTGGTATCTTAATAGTCACCTCTTGCCTCTAGTGATTGGTTAACTGCCTTAACCAGACTGACATCCTACAAAAACATTCGTGATGGTTTTGGAGGATTGTTTTATTATTCTTGGATGACTTCTGTCATCTAAGAACACTGGTACAGACTCCTAAGTAGAGAGATTCTCCAAGAATTCTTTGCTCAATAAACTATGTTTCCATTCCTGTGCTTTCTACCATTCCATTCCTAAAAAAAAAAGAATTGAAACTTGATTCCTCCTCCAGGTTCCTTGAGACCACTAAACTGACACCAAGAAATTCATCAACCACCCATAGACATGTAGCATATTTGTGGTACACTGAGGTCTTGTTCTGCTTTGTACAGATTTGATACTGGTCTATGGAAGGCATTAGAAAAATCATAAAAGGAATTGGAAGTGGAATTAATTTTGCTTATCTGTTTTTCTGGCTTGTTCAAAGGCAAATAATACTTTCTGAGTGTGGAGTAATGACTGAAAGAAGTTTTACCCTCTGAGTAGAGCTATGTGTCAATGAAGGAAAGAAGTATGACTGACAAACCAGTTTATTACATTATCATGTAAGGTGCTAAGTTTTTTTGTGGGTTTCAGTCCTGAATGAGAAGGGAACTATAAAAGCAACTCTAAACCAAGTAGTCCCTGAAGTATAACCTCCAAATGTATTGTGGACAGTGATCTTCTACTTAGCCTAAATAGTTTACTTATGTAAATAATTTTTATTCAGGTTTGTTTTTAAAGCTCATAAAGATGTAGGAGGCATATACAATATGCAATGTTATAGATGTATCTCTATATGCGCATGTGTATATAGATACTTATTTTTCTGTGTTTGCATGTATGTATTTACTAGTTGTATTTTCATACTCTGTTAAGCTGATAAATTTTTGAAAACAGGGATTACCTTTTTCTTTCGGCATGGATTTTATAAATAATTTCTGACTATGCATAATGTCTCTCATACACAGAAACTATACCTAACATGAATAAACCACACGTGCACACACACAAAATTATCCATGATTTACTACATAGATTGCGTATGATAATGTCAAGCTTTTCAGTTGGTGAAAATGTTTATACAAATGAGCAGTGTGACAGCCACTTAAATCAGCTGAATATCTGGCCAGGTTTCTGCAGACAACAGCTTAAAGTTACTAGATGAAGCACTAACCAGGATTGTGCTGTCATTCTAGAGCTGACACTCTGCTTAGGACCCTTTTGCTTAATGGGGTCTTAAGTGCTAGTCCACTCACACTGCTGTGGAGTACCCAAAATATCTGTAAGAGACTGTTAGGTACACCACTGGCCCTCCAGGTTTACTGTGCCATCAGTGGGAAAACATAAGCATTTTACAACTACATGTCTACTGAAGTGAACTCGTTGTCTCATTGCTATTTTCTTGCCCTCTACTGTTTCTTGACCTCTTCAAGAAAACTGGGCAATCACTCATCTGGTGTCTGGACTTCTGTTTTGGACTTAAATACTAAATCTGTCTCACAACCTGGCTGTTCTTGTCCAATATGATTTTACATCATACTTTTGCTACCAACCTATAACCTCCCTTACTTCCAAATCCAAATAGCTCTATCTTTCCTTACAGTCCTTTGAGCTCTCTTTTCAATCTCTATCTTTATTGCAAAAGCAGCTTCTTTGGATACTGGCCAAGAAAATAAAATATGCTATTGTCTGACATGGTTAAAGCGCAGCTTCTCATTGGTAGGTAGGATCTCTGCGTCCAGTAAATGCAAACGTCTGGGTAGCTGCAAGTAAAAGTGACTGTAGAGACAAAAAGTCTTGATCAATGCTCACAGTTACAACTCTGTGCACAGTGCAAGGTCTAAGGTCTTGGTGTGCTACAGAGTCATTGTGGTGACAGACCTAGTGTGAACACATATCTTTTTAGGACAGGTAGATACTTTTTCATTCCTTTTACAGAGAATTTGCACTCAGGGCTCTGCTGGTTCACCTCAATACAAATAATAGATACTAAGAAACCAGACAGCTTGAACTGTGCTTTGACCATGAAGGGTCATCTGGGTTGTAATGGGATCCTCTGCCATAGCTGTATTTGTGGCGTAGAAAGGATTAGGATAGGAAAATGCAATGGATCTGGAGTGAGACACATACGGCTGCGCATATCTGGCACACAGGTTTTTGTGGTTTTATTTGACTGCTTGCCAATATCAAAGCCAGATTTATTAGAGGATCCACATAGTTGTTTCACAGAAAAATGACGTGTCTTTTGGCACTAATAATAATAATCCTCTCTCCCGTACTAGGCTCTGTGTTTGGGCTACAGCCACTACTCCTTCTTTGCTGCAGACTGAGACAGTATCAAGTTATCCACCCTTTCAACAACTCTGTGATAGAGGTATTGAATTAGAATGAGGTAGGTACAGGTGGCAGCAGCTGCTAAAATATAGGGGGGGGTAATTTTGTACTGACTCTATCTTTTTGTTTGTCTGTCTTATTCAAGTAGTTTCCTGATGATAAAGTTTCACTGAATTGTGGAAGGATATTTTCTAGGTTCTTTTTTTCCCAGTAAGGACTGGGTTATCTTCCAGTATCAGGAATTTTTAACGTCATTGGCAAAGCCTGTTAGCATCTTTAAAAAAATCAAAATACATAGCATTCTGAAACACCAAAAAAAAAAAAAAAAAAGAAAAGAAAAAAGGAAAAACTAGTATTTTAAAATGAATCCAGTCCTTTAAATGAAAAAGGGGTAAAAAAAGCAAGCATGATGCAAAAAGAAGCCTATTGTACATGAAATACAAGTGAAATAAAAAGGATTGGGAGGAGGCCATTCAGATTCTGACAGTCCTGCTGGGGCAAGTGCTTTTGAAAAGAACTGTAGGAAAATCAGGTAATAATCAGGTAATATACAAATATACATCACCAATAGGACAGGTTGCTCAAGGACAGGTAGCAGTTACCTAGAAATCATGAGTACAAAAGATAAAAGTAAAGGCACTGTTCTTGCCTCTTTTCTTCTGAACTGTGTGCATATTCAGTCTGATCTAAGCAGCCTAATATTGGCTTTGAAACTTAAAAACTAGATAAGATTTTGACTAGATTTTTGAGGAGTGGAAACGTAAGCATATGAAGGAGCTGAATTATCCTCACGCAACATATATGAAACCAAAGTTATTTGTATCAGAGACTTAGTTTTGGATTCCCAGTTTGGCATCTTAGACATTATGGCACCACTCTCAAGGGTGCCCAACCCCCTTCCACTATCAGTTTGTTACTGATGTGCCAGGTGTAAGAACTAGAAATGTTAAACCCAATAAGCTCACTGGTGGATCAAGATACCTCTCTGTCAAGAAATGTGAATTCCTAACAGTTGCAAGAAAAGACAGATCCTTAGCAGATAAACTGTAAGCAAAAGCTCTTTGCCTCTTGTCTTTTTGTTGCTGCATGCTAATAAACATGTTTAAGCGAAGAGGTCTTTCTTTCTATCTTTGGAGCTGTCATGTTAAAGGCTGATAAGACTGTTCAGCACATATGTGGGTTAATTTCTTGTGGTACTGTAGCACCTGACTTGCCAGGTTGTTTAACCTAAATACTTGCAGGTTTTTTAAGTTACACCTATGATTATCCTGCAAAGGAAGACAGCACATCTATAATTATGTAATAATTATGTATAATTTAACTGTGGCAGATAGGGAGAAGAGAAAAGATTCATCTTCTCTCAGGCAAGTACCTGACATTATACAGAAACAATTAGGAACTGAAATAGTTAAAGCTGCTTTTAATAAAGTAATGTACCCCAGTACCATTAAGAGTAATTTTGTTGTTGCACATGTTCTAGGCCCAAAGAATGAAAAGCCTCATAGTTACAGTTATGTGGGGCCTGATGCTGGATCCTGTTATGAAATTCCTTTTAGAAGCATAGAAACATGGAAGAAAATTACCATCTTACGCTGTTTTATCTTAATGGATAAAAAAGGGAATACACTCTGCATAAAATGTTTCTGGATGTGGCAAAGTATAGGGGACTGCCATGGAAAAATCCTTCTTAGGAGGGAAAGTATAAGGGTCTAAATCCAGTGATAGTTGACAACAGAAACTTTATATTTCCTAAACAGAGCATGTATTCAAATTGCCTGGTGTGAAACAGCATCCTGCACTGGCCTGGTTTCACATGCTAAGTAACTAATCTTGGTTCAGCGGGGACAGGTGCAGACCTCACGGCTTTCACTGCTGGCTCAATCAGAAATGATGGGAGAGTGTTCCTTCGTTTGCCACTTTGCAATTTATATGCTGAATCTCGGCTGCATTCTACTTCCTCATCACTTGTTATTTACTAAATTTATTAACTGACTGAAAAGCAATGGGCAGATACCTTTAGTATCTAGTTTAGCATTGAGAAGTATCTAGCTTACTTCCAAAAATTGGCATTAGAAATATTTGTAAAGCTGTTGCTTAGAATCCTATAGAAAAAACTTCACTGGCAGTAGGAGGTCTGAAAAGTGAATGAATGTAATGCTTACATTCTACTTTTTCCATTGTAACTATAAAAAAATTTAAAAAATAAAGTATATTTTCCTTTTTTTTTTTTTTTTACTTTCAAAAAAGGAGAGCCTAAGACTGTTCTTGCGTCCCAGAACTTGCCTGCTACTGCCTCTGCTACTGTTCTCTGATTATTCCCTGATGTTGTCACTGTGCCCCTGGAGACAGGAGGAAGATCAACAGAAGCAAGGAGAGAGGTCAACAACAACAGGTATAGTAACAGGCAAAACTTCTGTGATATGTTGCCAGACAGACCAAACTTAGATTAACAAGATAGGGAAGCAAGAGGGAATGAATACATTTTAGGCCTGTCACAACCCTTTTAAATTCTCTCATCATCTGAGTTATTTTTCAAATCAAGGCTTCCATATGGCAATTTTTATTAAGCTAATAAAGAACTTATTTTTCTACAAACATCAAAGGTACACAAATTTTTCTTCTAGACACCCCAGCTGGAGTCTGGCAGGCCCTCTGTGTTCAAACATTTTTTTCAATTTAATTTCCTAACTCATTGCGATCTCCCATTTGAATTCATGACCCTTTATACTACACATATCTGTGATTCTCACTTTTAATGACTGAGCAATTCATAAATATTTAAGTATGTATTCAGTACAACTATTCTGTTAGATATCATTTCTGTTCTAGAAGAAACAGAGAGGATAAATCAGTCTCAGATTCAAGACTTCAACCAGATTTCCAGGTTCTATCTCCAGTGTTTGGTTTTAAACACATCAGAAATTACATTACACATAGTAAAGTTGACCTAACGGGTGCAATCATGAAATTCATGATTTGTATGGCAAGAACACATAATAAATGACAGTCTGATACTTAATTTGGAATACAATCTGATAGCCACTGAAGTCAGAGAAAATTCAATGATCCCTTCCATCAGACTTCAATGGAAAAATCAAGAGATGGAAAGTCCATTACTCTTGTCATTTTTCCAATGGCTTAAGTCTTTTTTACCCTCATGGCTTTCTTTCTACTTTTCAGGTTGGTTTCAGCTTCCAGCTACTGGTTTTTATTGTACTTCTACCAGCTACATTAAGATATCACTAATATCTGGTTTCTACCCTGTAATTGAGTTACTATTCAATGTTCTTTCTGATAAACTAAACAGACTGAGCTTTTAGAGTCCTTCTCTTCTACAGAATCTTCTCTGGTAAATAATCTCTTCTGTGTCCTCTCTAACATTTCAAGATCTTTTCACAATGTGACATCAGCCTAGACAGAATATCAAATGTGCTCTCAGAAATGAGAAGTAGTTACTGCTAGCTACTTTTTTCATGTAGGTAGCCAATAATTTAATCTTATCATAGTCGTGTTCAGGTCTCATATTTAATCTACCATAAATCCCAGATTTTTTTCACAGTCACAATTTTTTAGAACCAAAGTTTATCTCCTGTAGATGCTACCTGTGTTCATTATTCATTAGCAGATTATTTTATACTTGGCTGTATTAAAACACATTCTGGATGAGTTGCCCCAGTTTACCTAGATGACTGATTATGGCTGCAAATCCTCATCAATATTAAATGTCTATTGGTTTTGTATCATCTTCAAATTGTAGCAGCAGTGATTTTACATTTACTTGCAGGTCATTTGTTAAAATGTTGAGTAGCATGGGTCTTCATGGAATCCCAGTGATGAATCCACATTTGACAATGATTCTCCATTGACAAATACTTTTTGAAAACCATCTAATAGTCAACTTTTAACCTATTTAATATGCTTTTTATTGATAATGTATAGTGCTAGCATCTCAGATAGAGTGTCATGTGATATTACCACAAACACTGTTAAAAGTCTAGACCTATTACATCTCTGTGGTTACCTTTATCAACCAAACCGGAATCTTATCAAAAGAGTATCATATATGTTTGACAGGCCCTATTTAAAAGAAAAAAAGACAGAACCGCTCTCATGTTAACAAGCATTAATTGTATGACAGTTCTTCAATCTTCCTTTAATTGAATCCCTCTTCAACTCTTCATGTCACTACATCTAGCATACTGATACCCTGTCAGCACTGAGATATCACATCAGAGAAGCTCACTGGAATATATCAGATCTCCACCAGGTAATGAACATAGCAAAATTTAGACCTCCAGTCCTAGGAATAACATAGCAATATTTTCTGATAAATAGACTTTAGAAAGCTTGATACCTTGTAAACGTATATTATATCCTCTAATGTTTTCTAAAATATCTTTTCCACATACTTCACCTCCTCAACCTGCATAAATTGATGTGACAACTGGAATTTCTAGTACTGACAAACCAAGAGACTTGTTCAAGAACATAACTTTTGCTGGCCTGGAATGTTTCTTAAATAAGATTCACTACGATGATAAGAGAAGAATAAACATCAAATGTGAAATTGCCAAGGATAAGTATGTACTGTGTTGTATTTATTATGATTCAAAGTTAATTCTTAAGCGTTTCTCTTTTTCCAATGGTAGGAACAAAACAGTTACACTAAATGAAGACAGAAATTTTATTTTTACTTGTTATGGCATGCTGTCTTCCATAAGATGTGCAGTTTGTAGTTTGGATACAGCTCCTGTGGTACTTAATCTTGGCCTTGGTGTATTTGCTGCTCATGCAGTCCTTCTGTGGTCACCCTGAAGAATTCCCACAGCCCATCACAGGATCAGAAGAGCACTTCCCTTTCAGAGGACTGGAAAGAGGGTATCAGATGCATAAACCATCCCCAGGGAAGCAAGGTGCTCTAGAAGGTATGAAGAGGAGGTTAAGGCAGTATCTGGATGCAGGGAGAAGACCTGTGTATGAATTTAGAGCTGGGCAGGTGTATTGACTTTGTGTGGCAAGGTTTTGGTAGCGGGGGGGTTTACAGGGGTGGCTTCTGTAAGAAGCTGCTGGAAGTTTCCCCTGTGTCCAAAAGAGCCAATGCCAGCCGGCTCTAAGACAGACCCACCGCCGGCCAAGGCCAAGACAATTAGTGATAGTGGTAATGCCTCTGTGATGACATTTTTAAGAAGGAAAAAAAGTTGCTGGGACGAACAAACAGCAGCTGGAGAGAGGAGTGAGAACATGTAAGAGAAACAACCCTGCAGACCCCCAGGTCAGTGAAGAAGGAGGGGGAGGAGGTGCTCCAGGCACCGGAGCAGAGATTCCCCTGTAGCCCGTGGGGAAGACCCTGGTGAGGCAGGCTGTCCCCCTGCAGCCCACGGAGGTCCATGGTGGAGCAGATATCCACCTGCAGCCTGGGGAGGACCCCATGCCGGAGCAGGTGGGTTCCTGATGGAGGCTGTGACCCTGTGGGAAGCCCACGTTGGAACAGGCTCCTGGCAGGACCTGCGGATCTGTGGAGAGGAGCCCACGGAGCAGGTTTTCTGGCAGGACTTGTGACCCCGTGGGGGTCCCACGCTAGAGCAGTGTGCTCCTCCTGAAGGACTGCACACCATGGAAAGGACCCACGCTGGAGCAGTTCGTGAAGAACTGCAGCCTGTGGGAAGGACCCACGTTAGAGAAGTTTGTGGAGGACTGTCTCCTGAGAGAGGGACCCCACGCTGGAGCAGGGAAGAGTGTGATGAGTCCTGCCCCTGAGGAGGATGAAGCAGCAGAAAATAACGTGTGATGAACTGACCATAAACCGCATTCCCTGTCCCCCTGTGCCACTGAGGGGGTTTGGTAGAGAATCTGGGAGTGAAGGTGTGCCCAGGAAGAAGGGAGGGGTGGAGGGAAGGTGTTCTGAGATTTGGTTTTACTTCTTATTACCCTACTCTGGTTGATTTGTAATAAATTGAGTTAATTTTCCCCAAGCTGAGTCTGTTTTGCCTGTGACGGTAATTGGTGAGTGATCTCTCCTGTCCTTATCTCGACCCATGAGCCCTTTGTTATATTTTCTCTCCCCTGTCTAGCTGAGGAGGGGGAGTGACAGAACGGCTTTGGTGGGCACCTGGCCTCCAGCCAGGGTCAACCCACCACAGCAGGATATAGGAAGACTGCAGGAGCAAAAGAAGCATAATGGGAATGGGAATAATTTCCCCCAGAGAAGCCAGGGAGAAAATATATTGAATTTTCTTTTGCAAGAAGGGAATGGGGTTTTGGGGGAACGGTAAAGTTTTACTATGCTGTTTCTGGATCCTGTATCAGAAACACAAAGGGAAAGAGAAGCTCCCCAGGTGGTTGCAGCCCTTCTTACATATCTCTGTGGTTGCTGGGACAATTTTTAAGCATTTCAGTCTCTCCCCACAGCATGAACTAAAGACCAAAACATTATAGTAAATGAGACTGAAAATGACATTCATTTTGTGTGTGAGGAAAAGCTCCAGCCACAGATGAAGAAGCAGAGCCTTCCTACCTGATGCAGTAACAATGCTTTGAATTATGAGCTCGAAGGATCCTATGAAAGGATCTATAAACACCTATATTACTATTCATCTTGTTACTTCTTTTCATCTTGCTTATTATATTTTCCTTCAGCACATTTCCAGTAGTCTGTCTTTGCAGAAACCTCTGTTGTAGTAAATAAAGCTGCTGTAATGCAAGGTTTCATTGGCTATTATATGGAGATACAAAATAATAAATCTGTAGTCTTTTTGCAGTAAATTTTGAAAGAACAAGGCCAGTTGGCCAGTGGCAAAATTTTACTGATCTGCAGCATGTAATCAAGTTGCTAGTTTCCAAAAGGCAACAGCAAAATTCAAATCAGAAGCTAAATCAGAATTTTGTAGGGTTGTTTTGGGGTGGGTTTTTTGTGGCTTTGGCCTGATCTTGAACTTGTAATACTGAATGTTTATGTAGACAGATAGCTTAAAAATCAGATCAATAAATCAGTCAGGCAAACTGACTGAAATCAAGCCCTGGGACTCTCAGTTCTGGAAATTAACACCAAAGCCCCTTCATCGAGCACTGCAGGTCACCTCCCAGGAGTTATTCACCCTGGGGAGACAAATAGCCATCTGTACATTAGTGCAGAAATATGTGCAATGAAATCAGGTCCTTAAGTCTTTCCAAGATCAGCCTCACAAACACTGTTTCTCACATTAAGTGAGTGGGAAGGTATAGACCAATGACTTTCCTGATGTGTGGCCCAATATGACTGCTTCATGATGTGAATGAATATACTCAGTACCAGAAGTTGAGTGGGAAAAAGTGCTACTATGCTGCAAAAATGAATAAGATTCCTAAATGAATCAGGGCATCACCAAAGCTTTTCAAATATCTTGTGAAAAGCCAAGGAGACATAGATAGACTGAGTGAGTGCTAAGACACTAAAGTACAGGTTGCATAAGACATCAGCATCATATCAAGATCAGGCAAAACAGTATCTGAAAAATAATCCTTCAAATAAACTATTTTAGATCCTTATTACATTCTTAATTTGATAGAATTTTCTGGAAATTATGTTCTCATTCCATGGAAATCATTTAAATTATGAACATTCTATGAATCTCATTCTTGAATCTAAATAAAATTAAATCTCAATTGTTTGGGGTTTTTTTGGTAGGATTTGATCAGAAGAAATCAATTAAGATCAGATCATAGTATTTCCATCCATTTCAAAATACTGTCTTTTATATCCTGGAGTTTAAACCATTCCCCCCCCATTAAAATTTTCTAAAATTGAATGCCAAAAATCTATTTTGAAACTGACCAAGAAAATTCTTTTGCTTTGAAAACGTGAAAGTCATTCTGAAATAGTTTGAAGTGAACAGTCAATAAAATACACTCATCACCATGAACTATCTCAGCTTGATGAAATAATACTTTCATGAGAAATGTGGAAACTGTCGGATGATCTCCAACCCACTCTGGTGATATGGTTGTTATCTCCTCTTCTTAAATGAAAGAACTTTAGAAAACTGCTACAATTCATTCCACTGTTTGAAAGAAGACATTTTTATGTCACCAAAATGTGAGACTATTTGAGAATTCATTTTCCATTGGGTAGGAGAGAAGACTATGATGCTTTTGAAAAAAGGCTAAATTTCTTTTGAGAGTTTACATTAAGTACCTTCAAATATACATTTCATTACAAGGATCTTTTAAGACCCACTGTGAATTTAATAATAATGTAGAATAGTATAAAAATATAACTGTAAAAACCTCCAAAACCTGACAATAGAAAGAAAGAGTAGGAGAAAATAGATGCAAATTAAAACTATGTTATTTGAAAAGAACTTCTGTCTTAAGAGGTCTAATCCCCCTATATGTCTAAATAATTAAACATAAGGTGCTTTCCAGGGTTTTAATGATGCATTTCACCTCAGTTCACAAGGCAATTGAAAGTTCTGTAGAGTATGATAGAAAAAAAATTGTGGTTCATAAAAAAATAAAATCATGCCGTATAACCTTTAGTGTTTATGTCATCAGTTAAATTAAATGTGTAAGGACCAGTAAGTCTGGAGATTTTCAGTATTTGTGAACTTGTCTTGAAGTATTTTATCTCTTTTGGATTTCTTCTACCCCATTCCTGAAGGAAGCTGACTCCATGTTAATCCAGCTTGCTTTTTTAACAGCAGTTTTGATACAGGCATGTACATATATATTACCTTTCTATGGGGAATGTAATGCCTCTGTGGCCTGGGCCACTTCTTGTCCTCTCATTCTGGGAAAGGAATGACAATTAGGGCATAGAAGCAGCATTTTTTATCAATACAGGGATAGCTGGAGGAGGAATTGACCTTTTCAATGTTAGATTAAAGAGCCTCTCCTGAAGGGTTTTCAGTTGGGAAGTGCCTTACACTGAATGTTTGGGCAAAAAGATGGGAAAGGGAATATACTTTATTGGGAGCAGGGAAAAACTAGGTAATAACCAAAAATATTTATAATGTTTATGAACATGGACTATTTCTTAAGATGACAAGCCAGTTCTGAGTAGCTGCTGTAAAAATGAGTCACGATCCATATAAGCTGATATCAAACTCAAAGCATTCCAGGCACTTAATTTTGTTATTGTAAACATATTTAAATTATTATGAGGATTTGTCACATATCGGAATCAATTTATATTTTATTATCCTTGTCAGTAGTGCCGTTGTGCTAAGTCCAGATGTGGGGGTACCTGAGTTTCCTTCCCCTCTCTCCAGCCCTTCCTCACTCCTCTGCTGCTATGCTGGCAGCTCACATGTCCCACCACCTTGCTGCAGTAGCTGCCTGTCTGCCTGCTCTAGTAAACGAAATAGGGCTTGGGCTTGAGATCAGCCTAGTCCCATACGAGTTCACTGCTAGTAAACCTTCTGGCAGAGTTTTAGCCAGGCCCAGCTGCTGCTTATACTTGGGCATGCTCTGGATGATGATTCAGACTAGGCCTTGTTCCCAGTAATTATCATGGGTAACACCACCTATTTTAAGGTGCAAGGCAGTTTAGGCATAGATACAAGCCACAGCATTTGGCTTCCGCACCACAAAAAAGCCGCTGACCCCAGTGTTTACACGTATAACCATAATCTATCTTTCTCACTTCCAGGATCTGCCTGTAAATATCTGGAAAGCAGCAGTGGAGCTACTCATTGTGCCTACTCACGATGTGTCTGTCCAAACACCATGGTCTCACCTTCTCCTGCCCTCTGGTGTGCCTGACCCAAGTGCAGGTGTGTGCTGGGGCTGCCTCTGGCACCAAGGGGTACACCCACAGCTGTGCTGCTGCCCAGCCACCTTCGCTGAGGGACAAGGAGCGAGTGGAGGAGAAGCAGAGAGCAAATACACGGTTGAGAAACAGTGAGCTCCAGCTTTAAAATTTTCAGAAATTCAGAAAAAGCAAAGCACATCACAGTTTTCTCAGGTAGAGCCCTAACACTTCTAGTACAGATCTGCAGAAGTGAAGACAATTACAGGGATGATGATAAGACAGATGCAAAAACTGGAGACAGACAACACCGAGAACCACCAAAGACCCAAACAGAAGGCACAGACACAGACAGGTTTGCTCAGGGTCACACAGAAACTCTAGGGCAGGAAATTCTGGGAAGAGTACGTGAATTGTGGTAATTAGGCCCTGTAACCATAAATTGTCTCTCCTCTGCATAGTCCTTATTAAAATAAGAGCATAATGACACGTGAAATATTCCAAGAAAGAATATGTCCATCAATAGCATATGTATATGCCCTTGTCACGACCCAGACTGGACAGACCAGGGAGTCGTGTTTAATCCGAAATTCCCTCGGGCTAAGTTAAGGTGAAACGACACCAAAAGATCAGTTAAAGATTTTATTCATGACAGAAGCAAACTGAACTGGGGAGGCATGGTACAACAGGAATTGGCATAAGACTACTTCTGTAAGCCATGTAACCATGTACATCGATTCAGGGAATAATGAGATCCCCCCCCGTTGAGTCCCGAGGTTCAGAGCAGACCCCCTTGCTTTCCAGACTCCTCCTCAGAGAAGGGCCCAGGGGCGGCTGGATCCACTCCTAGTCTCAGACTTGGTCAGCGGTTTATGTCTTGAAACGGATGAGGTGTAGGGATTGTGGAAAAGGAAAGAGAGAAGAAGACAGAGAGAGAGAAAGGAAGAGAGAAAGATTTCACCTGTCCTGGGCCCAGCGTTGGTCCAGTCAGCCGAGGGGTCCAGTTCCAGTGGGTGCGCACGCCCGGGGCTTCAGCGTGTGTCCTTTTATCATCCTTGCCGCTCCTTCGGGCGGGCACCCAAACTCATCGGGTTAATGAGCAGTTTGTGAGCCTTTGGGCTTGGGGGTCCTTTGTGGAGTAACTTCTCCCTCCCTGCAGACGTGGCCATTGTTTGATCTTTGTATCAGAAGAGCTCATCAGAACAGGGAGCTGCGCACCCTCCAGCACGCCCTCCCCCTCCTGTTGCTGACCTCTGAGCTGATGGGGTTTTCACCTGCCTCCTTGCTGTGCAGGTTTGTCTTTAAGCAGAACTTGCCCCACCACAATGTTGGAGACAGTAACTCTTTCAGTCTCTCACAGCACTACATTACCTAATCTTAGCAACAGGAATACAGACAAATATATTAAAAAAATTCATTATTCGAGTTGCCCAAGAACATTAAAAAATTGAACCAAATTCAATGCTATTGCAAGTACATTTGAAGTACAACACAATTTTCTCTTTGTAAATGTCTAAACCCTCCACCTTCTCTGAGATAATTACATTAAAAAAGATGAAATACCGCACACGCATCTTTCAGTTAAATGGGCCATTAATCCCCCAAGAAAAAAAACACTGTATAACTTTTATTTCAAGAATTTTTTTCCCTTGTTCAATGAAAGTCAAATAATACATCATTTTCTGAATGGCACCATATAAAAGACTATATGAAATGACCTATGATTCTACCATCATTTGTTTCATAGCAATGAAGCTAAAATTAGGAGGTTTTAAATACTTTACAATAAAATTTCAATACTAAAGTTTTCTCTCAAATATAGTAGCACTTAATTTATATCTTCCTAATGTGCTTGCAATCCATTTAAAAAGAAAGTCTGAAATTTATGGGCATATATCTAATAACCAGATTAAACCCTGAGTATGGAAGAACTGTCATATATAATAGCTGTAAAATTACAGTTATGCAGCAGATGCATCATACATAATAACCTTGGACAAGCCTCAACTGTGGGATCTTGAAGTATTTGCTCACTTTCCAGACCTCACCTATGAGTGCTTAATGAAGAAGACCTCACACCAAAATACATCCAGGTTCCTGACGTGGACAGTCAGTGGACCAGAGCTGCAGGATGCACTGCGCTTCACAGTACAGCACCGTTTAGCCATATGCTAGTATTCCTGAGTACTTTTACAGATATGTAATGGTAACCAGCAGACATGGCTTGGTATGTGCATTTGCAACAGCATGGTTGCAACCAGCCTGGTAATTACATCATTTTCATGACAGGTATGAGTTTAAATACAGTCAAAGAGATTCAGGAAATCCCAGGATGTTCTAGGAACTAAGCCCGTGTCTGCCATCCTTGGGTGCACGTTGTTATCTGTCATACTATGAAACAAAAGAGCGGGGTCTCCTCATTTGACCATGTTTTAAAGGCAGCCCTTTTGGGTAAGTGTCCTCAGGAAGGGTAGGGTCCTGCTGTGCTGAACAGATGGCACTGCCAGGCTCCAGAGTGTGTGGAGATCCAGACATGTGCCTTGCGTGGGATTTCTGTAACTGCAGCCAGGATGCTCCTGGCCACCAGCTGTGGCCACCATTTTTCTAATGCATCCTGGTCTCTGACCCCAGGCATCCAGCTTATAAACTACAAATTTCTTCTGTAGGACCCAACACTGAAAGTGGTGGTGTCCCTAGATTGGGTATGTCCCAGATCTGTCCCTTTCTTTGTAGAAAAGTATAGTCATTATTAAAGGCAAACAGTGATGTCTGTGAGTCCTTAGTCGCTGTTTCTCCAGTGACGTTCCTGTGCTCATATTGTCAGTCGCTCCCACTATGTATTAATCTTTCACCAGAAATTATTTCTTTTTCACCGCTAATTGCAGTGCTCTCTATTAAGAAGCAGTCACAGAAAGTATCAGTACAAGTACTTCTTGAAAGAGCACCCTAAGAAAGGAGTTGTTTGCAAGTTAGACTAAACTATTTGTTGAATAAAGTAGAAGCTGATATCACCAACACCTAAACAAGAGGGTAATTTGAGACACCTTTGCTGAATTCCAGAACTCCCATTGGTCTTAATTAGAACAACTGAAAGAAACTGTTAATTTCAATCAGCTGGTGAAAGGTGCTGCTGTCACAATTAGTCAGGCTTTTGGAGTTCAGTTTTCAACTTTTTAGGTAATAGACAGTCTTACACATAATATACTGTTTCCCTTCAAAAATATGTGTATCTTTTCTTTTTAATTAGGGAGTATTTATAGTGTTATGAGCCCAGAATGTGTGTTAAAACTTTGTTATTTTCTAGACAGAGTTTCTTTGTTTTATCAAGCAGAACTGGAATTTAATAACAAAACAACCTATGCAGAAAATAATTGTACTTTTAAAAAAAAAATTCTAACAAAGCCTACTGAGTAATCTGCTAGTAAGAGACAATACTAGACATCTAATTCCTGGGTGCCTAATCACTGTAAAACAAGTGCCTTCAAATTTTTTGGGAGACCTTCAAGAATCTTGTATATGCATTTTTATATTCCAGGAACTTATTTCTGAGATGTTGAAATGTATCTGGTTTGAGGTTTGGGTTTTTTTTTCCTTTGGCTTCTTCACTTACAGCACTTGATTTTTTTCATGTGACTGTATTCCTTCCCAAATGTCGTGGTTTAACCCCAGCCAGCAACTAAGCACCACACAGCCGCTCACTCACTCCCCCTGCATCCAGTGGGGTGGGGGAGAAAATCAGGAAAAGAAGTAAAACTCCTGGGTTGAGTTAAGAACAGTTTAACAGAACAGAAAAGAATAAACTAATAATGATAATGATAACACTAATAAAATGACAACAGTAGTAATAAAAGGATTGGAATGTACAAATGATGCGCAGGGCAATTGCTCACCACCCGCCGACCAACACCCAGCCAGTCCCCGAGCGGCGATTCCCCACCCCCCCTTCCCAGTTCCTAAACTAGATGGGACATCCCATGGTATGGAATACACTGTTGGCCACTTTGGGTCAGGTGCCCTGGCTGGGCATGAGAAGCTGAAAAATCCTTGACTATAGTCTAAACACTACTGAGCAACAACTGAAAACATCAGTGTTATCAACATTCTTCTCATACTGAACTCAAAACATAGCACTGTACCAGCTACTAGGAAGACAGTTAACTCTATCCCAGCTGAAACCAGGACACCAGGACATACTGCTACATGAAATAAAATCTGCTGCATTTTGACCACAAATAATACATTCAATGGATGTTCAGTGGAATGACCTACTTTGGTATAATGAGAAAGATTAAGTCAGTGTAGGTGCAACATGCATTGTTACTTTGTTAAAACTGAGGAATACTTATGCTGAAGTGATATGTAGACACTTTAAAAAAAATCATTTCAGAAAAAATCCACTTTTAAGCAACATAAAATTTTTAATAAATTCAGCTGAAACTCAGAGGTGCCAGGATGCTTATCTACAACATGGAAGATGCAGGTTTCAATCTTTTTCTCCTTCATTCACAGTTCATAGGAGAAATTAAAAAACAAAAGCTGCCTTTTTAGAGTATAGGTATAGGCTGTCCACAGGTGGCCACAGATTCCTCCCCTTTTAGAATCAGCAACGAAATAATCCAGTGAGAGTCAGGACAGTAGTTAAGGGACATGGAAGGAAGTATTTACACTCTGAATGCTCTCAGTAGATTCTGAAATAGTGGTGACCTCATGAGTGAGGCACACTTCAAAGATGGAAAATTTGGATGTAAAAGCTTGCTCCAGTGTCATCAGAAGAAAGCCTCAAGACTAAACCCCCTGCATGTTGGGTAACTGCCTTAGCACAGGTAGCTGGAACACTGCTGTTCCCTTAGTTTTGAAGTCATCTAGAGAATCTCTCTAGCTACCTCTATTACTGTTTTAATTCCATAATAAAATGCATCTAAAAATCTCACCCTTTCCAGTTATCATTTTGGTCATACCCTTTACAAGGTAATATATTAACATACGTTTAAAAATTTGTGGTTTCTTCTTACCATCTTCCCTCAGATCTGGTCAAATAAATGCATTGAATTAGGGATTCCTTCAGGTTTTCTATAAAATAAATTACATGGCTGTTGGGTCAACAGAGTGTACACATATTTTTTTAAAGTATCACATCCACTTTACACACTTGCAGAGGCCAAATGCTAGCTGCTGTTGCAAATTCAAAGAGCTTTCTACATTTTTTTCTCTTTACATTTCTCTTGATTTCCACTTGCACACACAAATCAGCCTCCATATACAGCCCAGATTTGAATAATCAGGAGCAGAAAACATTCTGAAATGCTCCTTGCAGAACCTCCACTGAATAAGTATTTGGGTAAATATGCCACAGAAGACTAGGAAGTTCAGCCTTCAGGACCACACAGAATTTCACCAGAGGATGAAGAGTGTGGTCTGTAAGAGGTGCACTGATGGGCTCCTTTTAAATATTTTGTAGAGAACATTCCCTTGGCACAAGAAGACATACAATAAAAAGGTCACTACAGTACAAGACATTTCCCAATGTCCTTAGGTGAATCAAGACTAACAGCCAGTATTTAACAGGATTTTCCTCTGCCTTGGTTGTAGCCACACTTCCATGCAGCTAAGGGGAAATTTCACATGCAGTGCAGATCATGTACATGCAATTTGCACTGTTCCTTTGTTTCTCAATCATGGCTTGAGAAAAAAACACAGCAACCAGAGCAGGAAGACATATATGATCTTTTGCCTATTATCCAAAGGAATACAGGCAAGAAAAAGATCCATAAGAAATAAAAAGAACCATGAGATGAATGTAATGGAACTGCTGGAATTGCCTAGCTTGGATATGTCCCTGCTTGAAATGTTTTTACAAGGGCATCCTTGTAACCAGGGTGAAAAAAAATCCTAAATGTTAACTAGAAATCACTTTCCTTCATCCTACATCTTTCCCCTTAGTAAATGAAGACAGGATGAACAGCTAAAATTACTAATTGGTTTACTGATCAGTTGTAGTTTGTTCGATTGATTTGCAATTAATTCTGGTTTGTGGTGCATAGAAGAGGAAGGTTGGCGCCAATCTTTGAGGCAGCTGATACTCAATATCCTCCGAGAGAGCTGTGGACCAGAATATCAATAATCTGTTTTCAAGCAGCTCCTGAAGTTTTTGAGACTGTGTCTTGTGCATTTGTAAGACCTCCAGGGAATAAGAAGAAATCTAGGTTTTGTTAATAAATAGATCTTTTGTGAAGATCAGACATTTTTAACCTTACAACTAGTATTTAGTGCCATTCTTATTTCAGAAAAATGTAAGTACTTTTCATAATCCGTACTACTATTGGTGCTTTTGGTGATACTTGTTTATATCACAACATTCACTTTTCCAGGCTCTTTACAGGTAAATGGCAATTTTAAATTAAAAAAACACTACAGGTTTTGCATCACTACTACTCAAAATTCACAGAAAGTAACCCTGATAAGAACACAAGTACATGCACAGTGTGAGAGAGGTATATCTCTTACTTTGAGGCATACAAGGTCACTTTTAGAGTAGATAGATGTCATTTGTTTCAGTTATGAAATAAAGTTCTTTTAATTAGGAAAAAAAAAGGATATATCTGAAGACAAAGAGAATCAGAAGCTGAGCACAGATTAGTTAAAATGAAGAGGAAACTCATGTACAAAATTAACATCTCTTCCTCCTCTGTATTGTTCGTATTTGTAATGTGACATCAGATATTTTCTTTTAGGAACCTGATTTAAATTTCACTTTCATATTAATTTAGTGAAAGAATCCTTTCCTGGATGCTTTTTGCACTTGTGTTTCACTTTCTGCTTGGAGTCATTTTCCAGAAAGAAATAATTACATTCTTTTACTCTGACACTCTAGATTGCTTATTTGTCTCCTATCATTAGTGTATGCATCTTATTCCTTGGTCCAGTATGCGATTCTTTTCTTTCTTTTCTTGAAGTTTGCCTATTTCATATAAAAATCCCTGAATCCTTTCTATAAAATGTGTCCTTTTCTATACCTTTCCAAGAATTTTCCAGATATCTTCATTACATTCTCCTAATCCCCCAAAATAGACTGAATTTTTTCTGAAATTCCTTTTTCATTTTCTTTTTTCTGTTCAGCACTGAGAGGTATACCTAGTGATCTGATTTTCTAAGGAAAACATGTTAGGAAATCATCTTAGATTCTTTCTTATTGTAGTATAAATGCATTTTAATGCACACAAAGCTTAATTTTAAGGAATTTTCATTTCAATATTTGTGCAAGCAGTGTTATTTAAAACATGAAAGAACAACTTATTTTAACTTAAAAAAAAAATCTTTTTAAAAATTCTGTTTGATGACCTATTGCAGGCACATTTCTGTAGCATAAACAGTAGCAAAAGGAATTGGGACAGGATAAATGAATGGCCATTCATTGAGACTATTTTTGAACCCCTAATAAATAAAACACCTGATTAAAGCTATAGAAGAGAAGTGATAAGGAAAACTGAACTGAGGTTTCCATGCTACTTAAGACTTTGGCTTTTCACTGTAAATGTGATCTTGTTTCAAACTGTGAATGAGTCTAAAACTGCATGTTAGTAGCTGCATTAGAGATACCATAATAGTGGTGGATCATTCCCGTGAGAAAGGCAAGCAAGGCTTAGTGACTCCTGTTTAAGAGAGCTATCTGTCACAGATGTCAGTTTATCTGATTGAGACTCCTTAGCTGCTGCTATACTTGCACCCTTCTCTATATCAAGACCTTTTGCATCTGCGAGCTGCCAGCGGGGGAGAAAAAAAAACCCTTCTTCTGCTGAGATAGCATTGGGATCTTTGTGGCTTTTTGTCTCAGTATTTAAACAGTGGAGTTAACTGGCTGATATGTGAACTTTGAAAGAATCCCAACTCTTAAGGGATGTGGAGTTTTTTACTGTATTTCATAACCCTTCCATCATTTCACATTTTTGTACCTTTAGCCCTGTATGTGACCATTCTGTCGAAGTAATCTATAGATCTTTTATCTGATACACCAGCAGAATACTTGCATATTTTTGTTGGTCATAGTCAAAGCTTTCATGATCATTTTCATGAGAAAAAACAGTAGTGGGAAGAGCTGTCCAAATCATTAAAATGTAAAATGAAGACAACAAAGGCTGTTCAGACTTTTAATCCATTTCTTTTTCCTAATGTTTAATTTTGATCTTCATAGAGATTTGATTATAAAATGAAGCCTTTTTTTTTTTAACCTTGAAGGCAAGTCAAGATGAGAAGCATACAATTCATTACTGAATAAAATGACCTTCAGTACAAGAGAGGTTGTGGACCACATGCTTACTTGGGAAAATACAAAACATACTAATGCTTGCAAAACAGATTGTGAACAGGTTTTGCTCTACATCTCCAATACACACATGTACACACACCACCAGCAATTGCAATTGCTTGGTCCAGACAGCTGTCCGAAACAATTTTTTTAAAACTTACTTTGGATATTGGAGCAGGTAAACTGGCATCATTGCCTTCACTGATTTATTGGAGGAGTGGGAATCTCTTTTTACTCTTGCATTTCTTACCAGACCACAAATTTAGAAAGTAAAAAAGTTACCCTCATTTACTGATCCATTATGAATGTGCATAGTTTTATGGTAAGGATAATGCAGTAAGGCAAGAAAGCAACCTGAAGAAGGAAGGAGAAATTGGGGTTGTTACAGACATCAACTCCATTGTTTATGATAGTCCGTGTAAAATTTATGGATTTACCACTTCTTTGTAATGTATTTACTCAAGGAAGCTGTGTTATAAATCATCTGTTTTCCAATAGGAACCTACATTTTTCACCCTAATCTCCAGTTGAGTTCACTGAGGCAAGAAAGGTCAAATGACGAGCCCAGTGCTGCATGATGAGTCATTGAATGAACCAAGAGCACTAGGATCCTCCTTGCCCCTAGCCCTTTATATCAACAGGCCACAGGGGCTTTGTGTTGTTCCTTTCAGCTGCCTTTAAATCCAAAGTGGTAGTTAGAAACATCTTCCATTAAATCTTAGCCTGGCTCAGTGCAAACATATACAGTCCTTGAGATGGTCTGTTCATATACTGGATATGTTTCTCTGTTTTTTCTGTGACACCCTTTCTGCTGAGATTTGTTTACTGATCTCCATAAATCAGCATTCTCATCAGATGTGGTAATGAAGTCCTATGAGAGCCAGCCAATATTTCCACAGTCATTAAGTAGTTATCTAAAGATTTCTTTCTTTTGGGCTTGATTCACCACTGGGTTTCTTCAGGTTTATACGGGTGTAAGTCTAATGGGTTCAAATTGGTTGCAGTAAATCAATGCACAGAACTAGTCCCTGAGCTGATGTAAATCAGCGTAGCTCCACTGCATTCAGATGCAGCAATCCTTATTTATATCAGCCAAAGATCTGTTCCGTGGAGTTCAGACAAGCCTACTGTACAAGCTGCTGGACCAGGTTCAGCTTTGATGACCAGGTATTCCCAGGTGGAAGGTTAGGGTTACACTTTCAAAAATGAAAATCAGTTTTGATTAGAATCATAAAGGAGAGACATTTTCATGTGTGATAGTTTTGTTGTCACCTGTTTCTTTTCTCCCTGCAAAAACAGCGCTCCCTTTCAGAGCTGCTCTTCTGAGGTTTCATCTGCAGTAGGAGGAAAACCACTGATTGCAGGCTAACACAGTGGCAGATGTAAAATAAACCCTTTGGAAGACATTTAATGCATGTGAAAAGAAGAAATGAGAAACTAAATCTACACAAACTAAACACAGTGGGCAAGGCTGTCTGTAGTCCTTCTACAAGTTATCAATTAAGCTGTGAGCAGACAAAAACTTAGCCATATGCTTGCATGTGTAGTCCACTAAAGTCAGAGGAATTAATCATGTATAAAACTGGCTTCCACTAAGTTCTGGCCAGAATTGTCAGCCCCTTTTGACTGGAAATAAATATTCCATTTTCGCTTAAGTATTTTTAGACTTTTTTAATAGATAAAATTGAAAGAAACTTTGACATGAACAGTTGAGTAGAAAATTAATTTTGAAAATTTAAAATCAATTTTTTTTTGTTTGCTTTTTTCCCTTTTCTTATTCATAACCAATCCACAGCATGAACATGTATTCACAGAAATGGTATTCCTAAAGCCACCTTTCACCACGAAAAGTTTCAGCAATAAAAAAATGCTTTTGTCTACTTTTCTTCCAAGCAGGTTTTTGAATCTGCACTTTTATAGAAGAGCATATTGGAGTTGGGGTCCAGATCTTCTGAAATTCTCAGCAGCACAAAAGCAAAGAAAACAGCATTTTTACTATAATATTAAAGCCTCTGTTTATCATAACAGCACCACACTGTATGGAGGAAAGCATGACAATTCTCCACTAATAGCCATTTCCAGTGCATTCAAAAGCTAGAACTAACCAAAGGCAACCCCAAAAGCATGGACAGAATTCCTTTTGCTTTCAACACATGTGGTATCTGAGTTACCCTTTGTGATGCTGAGAATCTCCCACCTTCTTAAAACCTATAGTGAAGTAGAGTATGTTGTGTATCGGTGAGGGCAGATACATAAATTCTCTTTTGTAAGAAATATTATACACTTTTTTTTAAAGCATGCTCTTATTTCCCTGTCATTGTGTATTGTTTAATTTTTGTATCTATTAAATATTAAGTGGGCAAGTGGGTTTAAATTTAATTTTAACAGAGAAAATTAAGCAGCACAGGAAATAGTGTGTGATCTGTATTTATTAATGGTAAGTCAAATTTCTGTTTTGCTATGGAAATGACTGCAAATGTAGTGGAACAGTTTTCAGTTTACTTACATCACCAAAAGAGAAACAAAAACAAAAAATGCTCCCACTGATAGTCATGAGCCCTAGGTAACCTTTTCTTTTAGCTTATGTGTTCACTTTATAGTGTAGCAAAAAACCCTTTGTGCACTATGTCAAAAACTTTCATAGTCAGATTTTCTGATTTTTGGCTTGTATTTATTTGCTAGCTATTTGTTCAGATATTATCGTGAAATTTAGGGCCTTAAGCACTCTTGTTCTAAAAATACGCAGGATGATAATATATTTTAAATGTTGTTGTTTTTTTTAATTTAGAGATTAATGTGACTAAATATACATGAAAAGTCAGAGAAAAACTGGCTTAAAAGTGACCCAAGTCCATCTTTAGTGAAAACGTCTAAGCATGTGCTTAACTTTCCATGTGTGTTTACAACACCATGATTTTAAGTCCATACTTTCACTGCTTTGCTGAATAAAGAAACAAGTCTGCAGCTTATTTCTTATAACAGAATTCCCTATTTCCCATGTAAAATCCTTTACACAGAGCTCTAAAAACCATAAATTGCTTGATTAAAACTTATTCTTACATCACTCAAATATTGTTTTACATGAAACTTTAAAAATTAAATGTTAAAGAGCTTCCATTTTTTTCTATCTCATTTTGGAGGGAATCTTTTCCTTTTTTTAAAGGGAAAATTGCAAGTAGAATTGTCTCAATGATATGAAACATAGGAGGAATGCATGTTTAATTTTGTGTAAAATTCTTATATATATACTCACACATACATAGAAAAAATCAAAATGGTAAAACATTTTATTTATATTGAAACCTTGCATGTAGAGAATTGTCTGTTATAAATGCTGTACAAATAGAAAATACAACTTTTAAAAGGGATGCATTTAGAAAGCAGAAACAACTTTAAGCAAATGGAAGTACAAAACCAATTATATAAAATTTCAAATGCACACACACACACACGCATTTCATTACCTGTGATTTTCAAGTTCTGACATCTGAAGCCCAGTATACTCTTTTCCTTATTTGAAATGTTGAGATAATTCAGGATGAATCAGTTACTTGAGAAGTTTTATGCATGCAATAAAAGTACAACACAAACCTTAGAACCACCTAATAATTACAAAACAGAAAATAATAAAAAAAAAACATATAGAAGACTACTCTTTGCCTACTTGTCATAAATAGGAAATATCAGCACAATTCTTTTTCATGAGTAAATTTAATTTATATATTCCTAACTGTATAGCATTTATATGGCTGAATAATCCCACAGAAACACTATTTGTTATTTTTTGAAAATACAGAATTAGCTGCCATTTCAACAAATATTACACTTGTGAACTGTGTCATTTCACACATGCATAGGGATGATATTTTCATTACTTAAGCTAAATTCACAAAGGACAGGTATTTTCATGTGGTTTTTTGGTTCTTTTTTTTAATAAAAGATGGACTTCATATCTAGCATTTAAAATGCAGAGAAAGATACTACTATAAAGCATCTATTGAACTCCAACAAAAAATAAAGCAGTCTGAAGATTACTTTCATATGATATAGGTTCTTTGAGTCTATATATTTTATGAAATGAAATTTATAATGATTGGTAAACAAATTGCCTTATTGAAGTCATCAGCCGAAGCTGTCTTGCACAGATTTACTGTTCAAAGCTCCAGTGACCCGTTTAATGACCCTAAACCTTAGTGTCAGAAGTTCTTTCTAATCCTTAAATATCCATGTCTAATAAATCCAGAAGGTTAATAAAAGGACTTTATTTTTTGTATTGATACAAGTATGGATTTATTTATTCTAAATTACTCACCAGAGAGAGACATTTCATTGAAAAATACCCCTTGAAAGTGATTCATTAAAACCAAGGTGTCATTTTTAAACAAATTGCTGGAAATTGTATCATCAGAGGTAATTGACAATATATCTTTTTAATTTCATTTGTGATCTCTTTACTGTCCTTCTTTTGAGGTAATT
This sequence comes from Haliaeetus albicilla, assembly GCF_947461875.1. Lineage (NCBI taxonomy): Eukaryota > Metazoa > Chordata > Aves > Accipitriformes > Accipitridae > Haliaeetus > Haliaeetus albicilla. The sequence goes on from NC_091516.1 coordinate 5,407,732, forward strand.
TTTTAACTAAAAATATTTTTCTAATTTATTCTATGCTGAGTGTAATAAATGTAGCTCCCTTTTGCTACAACAACCACTGAATATATCTTACCCTCCAAAAAAATAATATAAATGAAAAATAATATGTTTATTGGATTTCTGGCTAAATTAACATGGACTTAAGATTGAAAATATGTATTAGAAATGCATATGGGTTTAAGCTGAAAATCATCATTCAAGCTTTCCCCCCCACGCCCAAAATAAGCATGTGAAATTGTAGATCATTCTGGGTGACAACAGTACTTTAAAAAAATCAAACGTATTAAGATATGGAAATGAATACTTAAATTGTATTAACAGCCTTAATTATATGCAGCTTCAAAATCATGCAGTAATAAAAATGACTGTGAGTTCATAACATTCATATTTTTCTTTTGCTTTCCTTATTCTGGTTACAGATTATAGTTCTTTGAATTACAATGTGTATTTACACAGTAACTTTACTTAGAGACACAGCTTTAAAACACTTGTGGCTTGATGTCTAAAACTGGAGTTAAAAATTCCTAATCAATGGATTTATATCTCCACTGGTAAAAGAATTTCCTTCCCAATAGCCAGAATTAGCACCAACACAAAACATCTTGTAGCATTATGATGAGAATAGTTTGATGACTACAGCTTTTTTTTTTGGTAGATATAGGAGATTTTGTAAGAAATTCTATTCATCAACCTGATGTTCTTGCTTTATCTAATTCACCAGTTATTTGTGTACGAAAAATGGAAACTACTCTTAGGCACTTTCACCCATGAAAATCTATGAAAAAGCAAGGAAAATATCTCCCAGAAGTCACCTGCTCAGGTCTCTGAGTTTCTATTCTCCCTTTAAATAGTCCAAATACCTATTATGTATATACTGTGACATATATTCTGTGTTAAGTCCCACATAAAGCTGTCCCTTCACATTGATGGCTGCAGGGGACACAGCTAAAACTTTGGATGTCCCCAGTGGTGGAACCAGCATTAGCAGTATCCCTCACGAAGTTGGTCGGGAGAAAGCAAACCTCAGTGAACGAGGGGGCAGATTATCTATTCTCCTCTTAGCTAAACTAAGAGCTAAAAAGCTCTAAGCTTTTTCTGTTGAGCTTAAAACAGGGCACAGACCACTACAGAAAATATTATTTTAGAGGAGTAGAGTTATCTGCTTGGGCTAAACCCCCAGTTTTCAGTTCTGTGCTCATCACTGCGTAAGGGTGTCCCTGTACAGCACTGTAGAAATGGGCAGCCTGGCCAGAGGGAGAAATTCTATAGCACAGTAATTTGGGTTATGGTGAAAATTTTTGAACTCCAGTTTTCAATAATTTATTTTATTTATGCTGTCAGTATAGGGTGTGACCATTCACTGGACCTTTGGTTTATAATCACAAAACACATTGCTGGATAATCTCTACATGCATAGTGTGTATTATCTATAGGTTAACCTTGAGGGGGGCATGACTTTCTAAGCTAGAAACATAAAATAAAGTACCATTACCTACATAAAGGAAAATATACCACATTAAACTTCTAAGTCTTTTAAAAAATCCCTAGAAATATCCAGTAACCAAGAGCATAGTCAAGAAAGGTGGCTTGCTAAAGCACATCTAGCAAAAGGTTCTTTGATACAAAACTGAAGACAATTTCCTCTTCTACTGAAGATAATATGGATCTTGCTATTCATTTCAGTAGATGGAAGTGCCCAATGCAGCCTCCCTTTTCTGATCTTTCACCAGCCAGCTGCACGAACATGGGGAGTGAATGCAGCTGAGTTCCTTCCTCTCCATCATCTGCTACGTCTGCCCAGGCTCTGAGCTGTCTCCTACCGTACAGGGACTTTCTCTGATGATATATTTGAGAACAAAATGGGACCAGACCAGCAGAAGCTTCAGGAGCCACCGTGGTATAGGTCAGAACTGTCTTTCATTGCCAAACATTGTTTTAATTAAGAAAGCACTACAAATTAAAGCTTTATGTTTTTACTGTTCCTCTGCTTATGGATTGCCATTGTTAATAATCCTATTCTCTTATTCCAGCATCCCTTATATTTAAGCATTAATTTATTTCTTTCTTTAGTTGATTAAATAAGGAATGAACCGCAGCTTGCCAGCAGTCATTAGCTGTATTTAATAATTTTTGAATCTTTTTCACTCTGAAAGACACTAAATAGAGGTGTGAGGTCTTTCTTCGGAGTGGGTCTTCTCACTGACAAGTTACCAAAGCACAGGAGGCAGAAGAAAGTTACTGCTATTTGCCTGATTGAAAGCTAATAAGGCCTTTTCACGAAGACACTTGGAGTGTTGTTGCAGCCTGCTGTCCAATTAGCAGATCCATTTTAGCACCGCTCTCCTAGCTCATCCACCTCTGTGCTATATAGCCTACTGCAAAAAAATCTAGATAAGGTTTTACACTAATCTTTGAAAAACCTATATGAGAAAATATAATAAAACATTTATTATGTATAAATATGTATGTCTATATATTCATATACATCCACATTATGTGTATATGAGAAATGAGAGAGATAGACACACACGCATCCATCTGAAAATGCTTAAAGACCATACACTAATCTGCCTGTGAAATGGTTAACAGGGAAATAAATCGACATTCCTTTCTATGTGTGTTACAAACATTATTATCTCCAAGTCACATTTTAATTTCATACTTGATGCTTCAGCTCATGCCATGTTTTTAGTTAGCTATGGCCTATTAAGCTGCTAATTTATATACTGTTGTGAAGGCCTCTGTAAATGCTGCTCTATAAATAATAGAGCAGTGATCCATAACCACCTTCCATGTAACAGCACAGAGTCCACTGCAGCTAATATGAAAGAACTGCTGGTTGCTAGGTGCCAAAATGCTGCCTGCCTATTTAGGAACTGCTATAGTTTTGTATCCCTGCTAAGATGACAAAAGTGTAATTAGAGATTAATCAAGAGCTACATTAGTGCCACAGTTTCCTGCAGACTGACTTTTGTTGCTCACCAGCAGTTAAGTGCATCTGCCTGTATTTACCAGTTCTCTGGAGATTTAAAAATTTATTGTCATATTTACAGGGACAGCTACAGTCAGAGTTATCAAATCATGTAGGAAACTTGGCAAAATGTATATAATTTGCAATTGCAGATATGACTCTCTGTATTTATTTTTTAAACATTCCCCATATAAGAAATGTTTTAAATTTCCTGCCACCACATAGTTAATTCTCTGGGATGAGGGGAAGAGAGCTTAAACCCAGACTGTTTTATCCTCTACTGAAGCTTCATTAACATAAAACTTTACACCATTTTTAATATTCTTATTTAATTCTAAGTCTTCTGTAAGCTTCATTTAATATCATATAAACCCTTTCTCTTTTTGGATAGTAAGCAACTTCTAGAGCTGCTGAAACCCTTAAATACTTTAATCTGTTCATAATTTCACATATTACTAAACTATATATTTAGATTCCTGAGATTTCACCTTGATTATACAACCACTACTTACGTATTTCTTGGAAGAAAACAAGCACTTACTAGGAAATGGGTTTGCAGAGTTCTCTTCACTGCATCATGTAGTAAAAGCCACAGAAGAATTTTGTTCAGAAGTTTATTATAATTAAAGAAATTTCTGATTTTAATTTATTTTTTCCAAATAGGGAACTTTTAAGATGATCCAAATTTTTCATAGGGAATATGTTCCATTTCCTGGCTAGCTCCAGTAATAATACAAAGAGGACAGGTAGGAAAACAGATGGAAAGATTATGGGACTTATCCAAGGTTGCATAACAAATCATTGGTATCTGAGAACAGATCTTGTGGAGAAACACGTACTCTCCTTAAATGAGAGACTACAGGTGATGTTACTTGAATGTCTCCTCCAAAGCCTGCCCAAGAATCTTAGCAAGCAGCCTGTGTTGAGCTCTGTGATACTTAGTATCCAAGCCCAAGAACAGACTGATTTGGGTAAGATCATGTCAAACATGGCATAATCACTGGCACATAGGAGAGTAAGTCTAGTACAACAGTAAAAACATGGTATTTGCAACATGTGAGTAGCAATCTTTACAGGAAGACCAAGAATAACCCTCTTCCATTAATGAGATCAATGCTTACAATCTAAGGAGCCAATAAAAAGCACAAAGACGACAGTAAAAATATGGAGATTGAGCAGCCTGCTCTGCGTAACTTCATTTAAACCAAGCAGTCAGAACCCAAGTACAGGAAAATGCTGTATAAACAACTCTACTGTGAATGGATTAATAGTTTAAAACTCTACAATCCAGTTTTCCTTCCACACCAAACCCCTTTAACAAATGAGATACATGTTATGTGTTAGTTGATTAGTAACTGAGGATTCAACTATAAAAACTGTTGCTACTTAATATATATGTCTGTAAGTATATATGTATATAACCTATGCATGTATAAATGTGTATAAATATATATACCTATAGCTTTTTGTGGAGTTGTAAGCAAGGAATTCCAGTCCTGGGGCACTAGAACAGGAATTCTGGGGTGGAGAGTTCCTGGGAATGGTTATATTTACTCATAAAGCAGATCTAGAGTAAAAAACTCTGTACTGTGACATATGGCTCTGTGGATTTATTCATAGCTCATTTCCTCAAGGGAAAAGCAGAAACTCTGGTATTTTCAAAGGAAAAGGAGATTTAGGCAAATCCTCCCGGTACTTGAGCGATTGCTCCAGATATTACAGCCCCTTTGACTTACACAAGGACAAAAGCTTGTAGATAATGGGCTTAACAGTGAGCTTCTCATTTAGTACCTCCTAATCTTTTTGTTTCCTCTTCCTTTTGCAAAGATCTTTACAACACTTACAAAGATAACATTTGGGTAAATTGAGTTCTTTCTTACATAGAATCTTCAGTTCAAATCCAGCTTTTTTCAAAGGTAATGTTTTCTCCTTTCTTAATAACTGCCATAAATAACATCATAAAAGCTTTTTTGGCTCTGCACAAAGACTGATGAAACGAAAAAACAAATGATGAACCTCAAAAGTCTTGAAAAAAGGTCTCTTTATTGATCCAGTTTTATCTCTTGTACCTAGAAACATGATATCTGAGTTCACTGTCAATGTGTGTTCTATCTAACAAATGCTAATTTTTCTTCCCATCCTTGTTTTATTTTTCATGGAAGAAAAATAGCTCACAACTGCAAGGCCATTTTCTTTAGAAACTAACTTCTTTTACTCTCTGAGGGATGAGGCAAGGAGGCTACATCTTTTCAATATAACTGGAAAAGTTTTCTGTTTGTCCACTAAAAAATACAACTTTTTATCTTATGAAAATAGGAAATCTATGTTACAGCATGTGAAAAAGTAAAGGTTTGCAAAATCAAGCTGGGCACATATTGATAATAATAATTGTCCAAGAAGCAGTTAAGAGTTGAAATCCTAGGCAAAAGTAGAGCTCATCTTTCTTGTCCTCCACACTGTTGCTGTTCCGGATTGATAGCACCTTAGTTTCAATATGATGAAGAGTAACAGCTGCCAGAACTCAGGTGTCACCATAATCAAAAGTTATGGTTATAAACTATGGCATAACCACAACCGGAAGTTATCTGAACCATAAGTTCAGATACTTTCCGTAACATGGGAATTGTGGCTTCAAACACCCTCAGGCTGAGAAAACCTGGCAGATTAAAGCTCCCATTTCCAAGAAAGTGTCCAAACTCTTTAGATATTTGCAAAACTGGGTGACAGCTCTACCAATGACTGTGATCCTAAAGTTCTCCAGAGCTACTGTTCTTACTGGGGGAGTTGGTTTTGGTTTTTTGTGGTTTTTTTTTCTTTTCTTTTTTTCTCCAGACATGACTACTGGAGCTTATGAGAAGCCATACTGCTTTCCTATGTCTAGACTGTAAGAGCATAGGAGCAATAAACAGGAAATGCACGTGCTTTCTCACTGTGCAGTATTTAGCACTTTGAATATGGTCAGAGTCTAATTTTAATGCTGAAGGAACATGAAGATTGACCAGGAAAGTAGCTTTTGATAACTGGCAGAGTTGCTGGAGAGCAGGCAGTCTAGATGACTACCTCAGATTTTGGGAACCTCAATTCCATGTAGTCTCCATTAAAGAACTTTGGATTGTGCCAAAGAAAAATAATAAAAGAAAATATTAATTAAATATGCTGTACTCTCAGTTTTGAGTTTTAGAGAGGTGATTATGTATTAAAATAAAACCTAAGTTATCCGGGATTAAGGAAGAAGGGTAATGTGTAACTCAGTCACTTGGGATCAAACACTAGATCCAAAAGGCAGCTGCAAAGCACAGATGAACAATTTTGTTCCACACAATTACCTTGATTGCAGCTAATCTGATTTGGGCTGCTGTATGTGTATGTATGTGTATCTAATCTTACATAAAGGTTGATCCCTTTGCTGGCTGAATTAGGTCAAAATACAAAAGACAAAATAGCTGATAGGTAAGGAACATTATCAAAATTTTAAATCCACAATTGTACTCTATTTCCACAAACGCAGTTCTTTGATGAAAATTGTTTATTACATGGCTAAGTTCTTAGCTAGAAGGCATCTTCTGGGCTTTGAAGATTTTGCCATAGTCTTAGAAATAAAAAAAAAAAAAAAAAGAGCAAATTGCTGTGCTTTTCTGTAATTTTGTATAACAGGGTGTTTCAAGATAAATTATACTAGCGGACAGTATCTGTCTTGTACTACAAAACACATGTAAAATACCTGTAATTTAGTTATTTCAAGGCATGCATGGGAAAAGGTAGTAAACACAAACACAACCATACTAGTTTGTAGACATGCAGACTTCACAAGTTAGAAAGAGCTCAGGCTTGCTAAATATCAAAGATGGGATCTGTACTGCACACCAAACTACCTAAAATTGCCTTCAAATTTAAGGTGCAATTTATTTCAAATGGCATAAAGTTGTAGATAGCAGCACTAGCATACACAGACACACTGAATGTCTGTGAGTGTCAGTGACTGAGTTGAAACAGAACTCATTTCTGGGTTATAGCTATAGTTGTATTTAGATTGTACAAAATGCATAGGTAGATATAAATATGCAACATAATATATGCTTGTAATGTCCTGATTTAATTCCAGTTTTGCTTTTTCTTAATAATTTGAAGTGCCCTTTTCTGTAAAATACTTTTTCTTCCAAACAATTTTCTTTCCAAATTCACACAATGTGTTTCAAAATGTTATCATGTATTCAATGTTGTTTCCTGTAATTTTTTGCTCCGTTCCCCATTCAGGAAGCACTTATTGGACCTGAGTATATTTTCCCTTCTAATATCTGAAAAAGCAAAAAAAAAAGTGATTGCACTGTCTCTAGCTTTACACCAAAAACTGTGACAGGAAGGAAAAGTTGACTTGAGCAGGAAGAATGGTGAACTTTAAATTGCCCATTAATGCATTGAATTTTATAAGGCAGCATTTATTCCCTTGAACTCACAGCACCCTGAAACATGAACATGTTTCTGGTGAAGACCTTTTCATAATGGATGAAGGTACTTAACATTTTACTACCATTTATCTGTTTTACTAATATATTGTAACAGTACTGTTATAGTCCACATCATAGTTGATTTTCTTAAGACATGGGATAGGATACAATTACTTTTAAAGGCTGTTTACATCTCTTAGACCCTGTCAAAACTTTTGTCTTCAGAACACTGTCACAAAGGGAGTCATGCACATTGTCCTTTTTGAAAAAAAAACAGTAAGCTCCTGTCTGTGTTGCAGGGCTTTTACATATCATACAGCAGCAGGTTCCCTAAAGAGTCAGCCCCAGGCCTGTAGGAGAGACCAGGGGTTACCGATCAACTTTAATTACACTTTCAAAATTTTAATTTATGATGAAATATTTAATGTGCATCCAAAACCAATCCCAAATATTTCCTTGAAATCCAAAATTGCAGCTGATCTTCTCAGTGTTAAAGAGTTCAAGTAACTTTGTGAGCTGAAAATATTGTGGTAAATTAAATTGGGTGGATCATGTGATTCATTCATGCTTGTGAATCATGAAAGTGGACAACCTACCACACCAGCAGAGACAAAAATAGGAAGCTTTCCACAGAGCTCAAGTTTGGCTACTTCTATGCTCTTCCCTGTGTAAGCCATGAGTTTTATCACCATCAGCTATGTTAAACAAATAGGTCCATGAACCACAACTAATAATGCCTCATTTTCTAAGATTTGCCTCTTCTGAGTGATTGAAGGCTCCGATTAAGGCTTTTCCCCTAATTAGGGTATTCACAAGGCACCTTTTGCATGTAGGTTCTCTTACATCCATAAACAGTTGACAAGATGGCTTTTCCAACCATTTGGGTATTATGCTTTTAGTCCTCTGCCTACTGTCTTGTGTAGGGCAGATTGCATGAACTTTTTATTTTTAAAATCCTTATTCAACTGTCAAAGTCACCCACTGTTGAAAAATGAGGAAGGAAAGATAGACACACAGCACAATCACAGAAGCTTCACTTTCTTCAGATTCCGAGCTAAGAGTGGTACCAATGAAAATAGTGCTTGGATGACCAGGAACCATGAAACACCAAACTGAAAACATATGAAGGAATTAAGTGTCAGAGAAGTGTCTGAGAAGAGTGAACATCATTCTTCAGGCAGAGGCCATGCTCAAGGAATATGCACAGACTTCAGGCAGACACAAAGTTACAGTGTGGTCAATTATCTTGTCACAGAGGAGGCTAATAATTGTCTTTTTAAACAGATAAATCCTTTGGCACCTGGGAATTTTCCAGTATATCTGTTAACCTACAGGCATAGGAGCTTCCCCCCACGCCCACCACCAGCTGCCTCTCCAAACCAGGGCTGTGCTGCAGCCCTGTGGATCGCTGGTCCTGGGAACACTGCTGCTTCAGGAATAGGGATCCAGAAATGACATTTCAGCACTGGCCAGGTGATAAACTGGCTCTGATGTGTCATTTCCAGAAGCACTACCTCTCACAGACATTTCAGCATGGCAGACTGGTGGGTCAGAGGGTAAAAGCAGGTTACCCAGTGGGTGGAAGCAAATAATGGGCATTTTATTACAAACACATCTCTCTCTTTAAAGCTGTTATTCTCAAGGATTATTCAGGTGACCTTAGTCATGATTTTGATTTCATAAAATGGAATTGCAACACTGTTCATTTCCACAACTGATTATGTATATGGGCAGTATTAACAGATTTAACAGATTAACCTCTTAACTGCTGGGCTTCTCTGAATAAAAGGATAATCCCTTTTTTACAGTGCTCATCCTGGTTATCAAAATTAACAATTAAAGTGGAATGAAAGGTGGTTCATATTTCTGACACATTCAGACTAGTTTAAAGACAGTGAAAAAATGAAACAATAAGCTCTTATTTAAACGTCTGTTAGTCTTACTCTGAAGGGCTGTAGAGATAACAAAGAATAACTTAGACTTGTTAACATGATTTTTTTTCCTAACAAACAGATTCACTGTCCAGGACAAATATAAGGTTTTCTCACTGAAAAAAATAAAGACAAAAAAAAATTTCTTGAGGTGTTCTTCAGCAGAGAGAATTTTCCTTCCCTGGTTCAACATGTGCCTCTGTGCCTTTGATGCCATTGCTGGTCCCAGATGCTTGGCTACTTTCAGGGACTTCAGACAAGTACTTCACATTTACCTCCAGCCTTCTTTGCTGCTCATTGCAATTTGCTTCACTTCCTAAAATGCCAGTGTGGATGCAGAAATCCTTTGCCCTCCCTCTTCACTCCCCGCTGTTCTCACCACAATCAGTTGAGGAAAGGACAAGGTTCTTGGAAATGGTTGATCATATCCCTCTTTCTAGGACACCTTTCCTTTCCTGAGCTGTGATTGAAGTGGGACGAGCCAGCAGATCCACAAGTGGCTGGACTTCACTGGAGTATGGTGTTATGTTTAAATTGCTCAGAGTCAACCCCTGGGCATTTAAGATGCCTGAATAATTATATTTGTATTATTAGCTATGGTCTTTCCTTATACCACAAATTCTGTCCAATGATGCTGTTTTGAATTCTTTTTCCAAATCCAGGCATTTTATTAGCATAAATATAAACATAATATAAATATATTTCTGCTACACAAATATAAGCATAAATAGATATTTATCTTGGAGAAGAGAAAACCATTGTAGGTATTCAGTCTAAAATGGATGCCTGTGTCAGATGCTTTTGGAAGCAAGGAATAATAGTGGCCAGAGTATGCCAGCTTGCACTCCCTCTCAGTGCCAGTCACCCTATGATATCTTATGTTCAAGACATGTTAATTAAATAAATTCCAATAGCTCAAAAAAGTTAGAAAAAACTTCAAAATGTCAATACTCTTGCCATCATGTGTTTCGTCCTCTCTCATACTCCTAACAGATGTGTTATGTGGGTTGGCAGAAAATAATTTATTGGAACTTTTCTCAGGACTGTGATTTAAATGGGAAGTCAGCTTAATGCAACTGTTGCCAGTGATCTAACTGCCTAAGGAAACATCATTGTTTTGAATATCCTAATTATTCATCAGCTGAATAAATGTCTTTTTCACGTGGGAATGTTTATCACTTTCTGAAGATGAAATATTAGCTTCTTCCTCCTTCTATGATTTCCTTTCATTTGTGCTGATAGTTTCTGACTTACTATCTGTCCTGTCTGCAGTCTGTCAATGGATACTTCCCAGATCAGAACAAAGATTGCTTCACTTCCATTGCTGTACAAAGTTTGGCCAAATAATGACCATACAGCTATTATGTTCCTAGAACTTCTACACACCATGAAATGTAACATCTCTGCTGTAATATTCCATGGCCTTGATTTTCTTGAGCTTCAGTCTGAGGTAGAGACCAAAAACATAACTGTCACCTTGTTGTGGTTTAACCCCAGCCGGCAACCAAGCCCCACACAGCCACTCACCCACTCCCCCCACAGTGGGATGGGGGAGAGAATCGGAAGAGTAAAAATGAGAAAACTGGTGGGTTGAAATAAAGACAGTTTAATAGGTAAAGCAAAAGCCACGCACACAAACAAAGCAAACCAAGGAATTCATTCACCACTTCCCATGGGCAGGCAGGTGTTCAGCCATCTCCAGGAAAGCAGGGCTCCCTCACCTGGAACAGTTACTCGGGAACACAAACACCATCACTCCGAATGTCCCCACTTCCTTCTTCTTCCCCCAGCTTTCTATGCTGAGCATGATGTTCTGTGGTCTGGAATACCCCTCTGGTCAGTTGGGGTCAGCTGTCCCGGCTGTGTCCCCTCCCAACTCCTTGTGCCCCCCCAGCCTGCTCGCTGGTGGGGTGGGGTGAGGAGCAGAAGCGGCCTTGACTCTGTGTAAGCACCGCTCAGCAATAACAAGAAGGTCCCTGTGTTATCAACACTGTTTCCAGCACAAATCCAAAATATAGCCCCATGCTAGCTACTGTGAAGAAAATTAACTCTACCCCAGCCAAAACCAGCACACACCTACAATGTCATTTACAGATTTGTGCAAGGACACTTTTCTTATAAGCAAATTGATAGAAAGTCAGTTCTATCATATTCCAAGTCAGTCATATTCAACAGCCAGACTGGGGGTGGAAGGTGAATAGACCTCAAGTCTCTTGTTCACTAACAAGTGCAACAGCTTTCAAACAAGGTTGTGAAAAAACAACTTCAGCAATAATATTTCTGCTATGGTGATTAAATAAAAAAGCATTCGTATGAGTATGCTAATACTCAGACAAATTGTGCCTCATCAGCTTCTTAAAAAAAAATAAAAGCGTTATTGGACTAGTAAAGAAACGTGTTCTTAAACAGTGTTTAGTTGTTATAATGAGTTGGGCTGAGTGATAGCCTACTGCACAGGTGAATGCACAGGTAGTGCTGTTTTTTAAACAAGATAAGATAGATTATTTTGTGCCATGTTAACCTATATATGTATACTTCTTTCATTTTTTTGCAGCAGTAAGAATTTGGTCTTATAAAGGCATAAGAGAACTTGACCAGTTTTGAGTTAAGGTTGCAGCTAAAGGCCAGCTTATGACTTATTTCGATCTATGAGCAATTGGTGAGACCACTTAAGTGAATAATTTTCCACTGATTGTTAAAGTCTGTGTTGTGGTCTGATGGTCATCAACAGTGACAAATATTTACATTGCCAGGTTATTCACATACAAGAACTAACTTCATTGTACTTTATCAATGTCCTATAAAACAGAATGATGGAATAATCTTTCCAACAAAACAATACCAAAACTCTGCATTCTATTTAAAAGAAAAGGAAATCAAGGTTAGCTGATGTATATTATACCAGAATATCCCACAATTATCTAATAAACTACAAGCTCTGTCATTCAAGTCCATTTTTTGATAGTTGTCTGCATGTACCTTTCACTTGTGAAAGCTCATGTATAGGTCGTGCCAAATTTATTGCCATTTTTTATACTCATTCCATGTGCAATACTTGATTCCTGTAGTTCTGCCAGTCTGGAAGTGTCTGGGTCTGTGCTATTTTTTGCTGTTTATATTTGCCAGCTAATATTAAAACAATGGGATGAAATATCTCAGATACATATGCCCATGACATTAAGAAACAGATATTGAATTTAGTAATTTTAGCTGTTTGGAAACATTTACTAATAGATTAATTTGAAAGATGAATATATTTCAGAACACATTCTTAGATCAGAAATAGTGATTTTCTTCATACTTTAAATAGAAAAGAAAATGTGGTAAGCAGAGGTACTTTGTCTTTGGAAATTGATGTCGACTAAAAGGTAAAATTGCCGTTTGGGGTTTTTCAGAGCATGAAAATAAGTAATTTGAAAGCAATGCCAGTTTCCTGGAATTTCTGCAAGTTTGATGCATGCTGTGTCTCCTGCATGGTAGTGAAAGGATTTAATCCCTTACTGTGTGAACAGAAAATTCTGACACCTTTGAGGCTTAAGAATTTAGATTTGTTCATTAACAGTTGGGTGGATTTTTAAATACAAATCCTGCACAGTCTATTCACCTCTTTTGTAGTAATTGTGAGGAAGCTGGATATTTCCCTTGTACTGAGAGGAACAGGAGGACTATTTCTAGCTCTGGATTAAATTAGATGAAGAAATGTGACATGGCATTGTGTACCATCCCCCTTCAGGTTTATAATAAACAGGCATGCCCTGAAAAGACAACAGTATAACATACTGCAGGGTACATATGTATGTTTGGAATTTATGAACTAATAATATGAAACAGTGCCTGCTTGTCTGCCTGGGCACTGAGCTCCTGGGCTGTAAGAATTTCCAGAGGATAAGAATATAACCAAAATTTGGTCAAAATCTTGGCAAAATAAACACTTTCAATATCTAATCTACCCATATTGATAGAGGACTCTGAGATGCATTTGGAAGAGTCTGTCCCTCCAGAAAAAAATCATCAGGGAAGTGTGTGAGGAATAAACCTGAATTCTGGGAATTTTCTCCTTTTTGTTCGTTGGGAAAAGGAGAAATAAGTGGGGTTTTTTTCAGCAGACAAAGAAGCACAATCACTACATGCAAAATCCCATTGCCTACTCCTTTGCCATTCTCCTCCTTTGCTCAAATATTAAAGAAATATAATAGCAAAAGCACTTAGAAGTACAAGCAAGAGGCATTAATCTGCTTCTCCTTCTCTTGTTATATCTTATTACAATAATCTCCTCTTTTCTTTCCCCTCATTTGTGACTTAAATGCATGTCTTGTCTTTAGGAGGTTTGGAACAGAGCTATTCAGTTGCCAGAATCATTGAGTTAAAAAATGCCAGTTGTAGCAAATGAGTTCAATAAAACTGTGTATGCAAATACATGAATGTTGGAATATATTTGCCAATTTCAATCAATTATGACAAAGGCAGCAATACCACTTTCACAAAAATGAATAGCTGGTTGGAAGAAAAAGACACAAATCAGTTCCCACTGAGGGAGAGCCTGCAGCTTGAATTCAAAACTTAGATTAGACACCAGACCATCAATCATGGGAGAGAGCCATGGGCAACTGGCCTTCCAAACTTTCAGCTGTTCACAGAGTTATTTGTTTAAAGAGAGAATGAAACTGAGCCAGTAGCATAGTTTTCAAATCTGCCGACTGCATGACTGCTTTTGGGTCTGAGGGGCCCACGTGCCAAGTTAGGAAGACTGAGAGGAAACAAGAGCCCGTGTTAACATTTTGCTGAAAAAACCCACTATTTTATTGCTTTCATCAAGGCCAATTCCAACCATACTGTATCATCAATCTGGGCTATACAGGCTGCAAAAAAACAAAATCACTCATAGATGTAATAGTAGTTTGAAAACAGAAGTCATGGGCTCCCATTTAATCTCTGTAATCATTCATGCCAAGAGAAAAGGGAAGGCTGAGTATCAAAGGCTCCTGTATCACCAACTGAGAATACAGCACATTGTTTTAAGGGGCAACTTGTCTTCCTGAACTTTTGTGGGAGTATTTAAACTAATCCGCACCTCAGGACTCAGTTCAACAGCTAATATGAGCTATTACAGACATTCCTGATATCTTTTAGAAAATGATTGCAACCCTTCTCTTTCTCTCCCGTCTTTCCTTAAGCTATGATTGAAAAAAAAAGTTGATGAGACCTAACTAAATCTTTCTATTGATACACTAATAGTTCAGAAATTTCAGAAAAGTCAGATTTTTAATTTTTTTTTCTTCCCTCTATCTTATCTTTGAGAATCAATGTCACAACTTCCAAGTTACACCCTACTGTGATTCACTTGTCCTGGTTTGTGAACTGGATCCTCACAATGCCCCCAGTGCAACTAGTTTTAGGTGGCAATTAGGTGAACTTACGGTGGAGTGTGCTGAATCAATCTGCCTTTGTTTTCTCAACTCAAGCTGTACTTTTGCTTATGATACAAATGGCCACCACAAATCCCTTCCTTTGGTGGTTGCTGTAGGAGGCTATGAATAAACCTTCTGTTGACGGTTAATATTTGGTTACTACCTGGACATGAGCAAAAACAGGGGGATGAAAGCTTTCCCACCCAAACAAGCCATTGTGATCATTTAGTCTATCTGTAACTCAGAATAAATATTCATCAGATGGCTCTTACATCTAACCAGCTGACTAACAGGGAATTAGAGCAGTTTTTAACCCAGTGTCCTGGTTTCAGCTGGGATAGAGTTAACTGTCTTCCTAGTAGCTGGTACAGTGCTATGTTTTGACTTCAGTATGTGAAGAATGTTGATAACACTGATGTTTTCAGTTGTTGCTCAGTAGTGTTTACTCTAAAGTCAAGGATTTTTCAGCTTCTCATCCCCAGCCAGTGAGAAAGCTGGAGGGGCACAAGAAGTTGGCACAGGACACAGCCAGGGCACCTGACCCAAACTGGCCAACAGTGTATTCCATACCATGGGACGTCCCATCTAGTTTAGGAACTGGGAAGTGGGGGCAGGGATTCGCCGCTCGGGGACTGGCTGGGTGTCGGTAGATGGGTGGTGAGCAATTGTGCTGCGCATCATTTGTACATGCCGATCCTTTTATTACTACTGTTGTCATTTTATTAGTGTTATCGTTATCATTATTAGCTTCTTCTTTTCTGTTCTATTAAACTGTTCTTATCTCAACCCACAAGTTTTACTTCTTTATCCTGATTTTCTCCCCCATCCCACTGGATGGGAGGGAGTGAGTGAGCGGCTGCGTGGTGCTTAGTTGCTGGCTGGGGTTAAACCATGACACCCAGTAATCTTATAGGAACAACTCCACAGGCTTTGCAATTTACACTGCAAAACTATCTAGAGCCAGGGCTTATACTTTTACTACACCGAGTTTCCTTATCTTTTTTTCTGTTCTGTGAGACTGAGTACTAGAGGGTCCCTACACAGTTGCTCACTCTGATAAATTATTTTGACCCAGTTAATCCTTGTATGCACTGTTGTCATACCTGTAGATAAGAAATCTGCTTATATCCTTGTCTATAAAACTTCACTTCTCTAAAGGGCATATCACAAGACAGGTAGCTATGTAAGAATTGACAAGGGGTATTTCTTAAAGCCTTTCCTGTTAACGTCTCTCTTCTCCTGTACAGTTACACTGACAGGAATATCCCAGTCTTAAATTTTAAGATGTCCAGAGAAATGACCAAATGTTAAAATTGATTCAAACTTTTCATGACCAGTTACAGGTTTCTGTCATTGGAAGCTGCATGTCCAGAATAGAAGTTGTTCCTCTCTTAGTCTTCACATACTTAATTTCTCCATATTTGCAGGTTATCCTGTCTCTACTTGCATTTGTGGAGAGCTGTGGAAAGATAAATAAGGTGCACAAAAAGTGTAAATAATCCCTCAATTTGAATACACATCAAACAGTTATAACTTCTTGAATATCAGCTGGAACTCATAGCTTAAGCCCATTTCTTTTTAAGCAGGGCAATTTTTTGAATAACTAATTCTGAACATTTTAATTCAGAGAAAATGTTAAATCTAATCTATAGATTTCTGAAATGGGATGCTTGCAACAGAATGTTAGCAGCCAGTTAATTTTTGTGCCATGAGCAGCACTACAATTAATTCAGGCAAATTCACACACGTAAAAAACACCAGAGAAACAGGTGTTTAATAAAGACTCGCTGTGTTGGTCCTGCTTAATAACCTCATGCTTCATTCTCTAGGACTCCTCTAAGAAGGGCTAGTAAACATAAAAGATGCGGAAAGTATGTTCAGTTACATTCCTAGCATCCCACTGTATGACAGCAACCCCAGGCAGAGCAAAAAATAAAATGGGCAGCTAACATCTCAACATAAATTTGATTTTTAACTAACTCCATAGATAGAAAAAATATCACTCTGGTAGTTTATTGTATTAATTTTCTGTCTTTTACCTACAGGATATAAACAACCACGGAAGGTCATATCAAAAACCAGTAATAGAACAGAGTCTTCTGTCCTTAGCTAGGCTTGCAATGTAAGAGCGGAACATCATTTGAAAACTAGTATAGAATTAAATTTTGCCTTTTTCACATCTTAGGAGAACAACCCATTCTGGAAGTGAAAATAGGCAGCTTTGAATTTCAAATCCTATAAACCTCTTTGGTAAACTTTAGGACACATAAAATTTATAGACTAGATCAAGTAAAGCGGTTAAGAGGAAACATGGTTTTATATCTGTTGTACATGTTGGTGCATGTTGTTTCTGTATTTCCATTAAAATTATTATTTTCTTCCAGCTGAGGTTTTCCTTTTATTGTATTTGTTTTGTATTCCTTGGCAATGTCCTTACTTTTCTATGCTTTCTTTCTCTTCCTTATCTTGTTGGGTTTTGAGGGGATTTTTTCACACATGACATGAATCTAATGATTGACTTCTTTTGTGTGTGTGTAATGAGTTACAGTATATGAATTGTGTGATGTGAACTTGGTTTTTTATTATATATAGACTAGGTGTCACCTAAAAAAAAAAAAAAAGCTAATTTGACATCATGCTCACTGTATTTACTTTCTGCAGTCTTTTAATATTAATAGATGAAAATCTCCACAGAACAGAACTTCTGAATCAGAGTCTGAAGAAATCATTTTTATGAGTTTCTATGTGATAATCACTTTTCAAGAAGTGGACCCACAGTCATCATAATATGTATTACCTGATTTATAGGGCCAAATCACAGCTACTCACCTGCAGATTAGTTAGGACGTATCAAGATTTTGTATGTCTTTTGCAATCCACAGGGAAAAAAACACAAACTGAGTAGCTGAACAGTTTCTAATAGCAAATCTAAGAAAATTGCTTTAATTCTTTAGACATTCTGCAAGTAGGACAACACCACCCCCAGTGCCCCCCAGCCCTGAGGTCTAAAACCTCAGCCAGCATTCAACTCATGTTGCTTCAATCACTGCTGTGAAGCTGTGAGGATTTACAACAGTAAACTTGGCCCTAAATCTCTCTAAATTACAATTTTCCTTTGTATTGGTTATTCAGCACTGATTTGTATAATTTTGCCAAACTCAAAATAGAACAGAGTTGGTGGGGCAGAGAGACGAGAGAAAGCAGAAAGAGAACACAGTTAAAAGGGATTGCCAAGCTGAGCACAGACTTACTGGGGGGTGGGAAATGTAAGTAGCTCAAACAAGCAAAATAACAATCACGAAGGGGTTACTGCACAAATTATAGTATCATCGTGTTATAGAAAGTTGAATTTCCCTTTCTGGCTTGTGTTTCCTTTTTAAAGTGTAAGACACTGAAGTTGTAAAAAGCACAGCTCTTTCCCCATGAACAGACTGTTTGTGATTAAGTAACTTGGACTAACTTCTGTTTCCTTTATTAATGAGATTAGTCATATTTCTTTACTGGCCCCAATTCAGCAAAGCACTTAAATATGTGCATAAATCCTACTGATTTTAATGGGATTTACACATGTACTTAAAATTAAGCCCATGCTTAATTTCACTGCTAAATTGGGAATAAGAGAAACTAAAGTGGATTCCTTGTCCAATACTGTGATTTGACTAATACAATAACATTTTGCCATGTTAACTTGCAACGTCAAGAAACTGAAAATTTTTTTGATGAGCAAGATGAGACCAGGTGGGCTTGCAAACCAAGTACTTCAAGATTACTTTTTTCTGAGTAGTGACTATGGACTTTCCTCCAGGCAGCATGTAGCACTTCTTGGATGCAAGTTGAAACAAACAAATTCAATGTAGTTATTATACTGGTATTTCTGAAAGCCATGTTTGCATAGAAGATGTCTGTAGAGAAATATTACTGATTGTATCTTTTCCTTCCTACCCCAAGATCTCATGCTGCTACTATGACTTCTGCAGTTTGCAGTATTTTACTCTACATACATAATCCCCTAAGCAGACTGTTCTGGAGATAAGTAGACAGTATATAAGATTTTCTGAAGTACTTACAGTATCTGGAATCTTGCATCTTCAAAACATTTTAGTAAAACTTAACTAATAAAACTCTCTGCAATTATGAGTGCTCACAAGAAAAAGTAATGATACACTGCCAAGACTCCAAGTGGTTATCATAGTTTCAAAAAGTCATAAATGCATGTTTTTAAAACTCTTTCTTCTCCTCAGACCACTTTGCATGATGTTAGGAACACTTAGCTTCACCTTTGGAAAGGAATATAGCCTTTTAAAACCTTGACATTCTTGTGAATCAAAATTATCAGCAGTGCAGGAGACAGAAAAATACAAGCAAAGCTTTCTGAGCTCTTTTCACAGCATGGCTCCCCTTGCTATCACTAGCTCATCAAAATCTTCCTCCTGTGGGTTTTTCCTTGGTGCAGGGGTGTGACTTGATGTAACTGCGGACACCTCCACTGGGTACCCACCTGTAGTTCTCTTCCACAGTTGTGGGATATTGCTGCCTCTTCGTCTACTTCCCACCTGACTCCAACAAGATAGGCACAAAGAAAAGTTCTTCTGAATCCCAAATTATGTGCCACTTGTGGCTACATTATCGTGCAATGCATAGAATCAATTTTCAAGAGTAACAGCATGAAAAATGGGGCATTGTGTCGTGATGCTGCAGAATGTGGTGATGCTGCAGAACTGTATTCTAAATATCCCTGTGCACTTCATGTGCCTTTTGTAAATCAGCTAATTCCACAATGCTGAGCAGGGGAAAAGAAAGCCATATCAAACGGCAATAATATATTTTAGAAGTTTCATTTAATGTAAATACTGTCAGTTCATTTCTTTTCCTAGTTATTTTATTCTTCTCTCAGTGGAGCTAATTAAGTTAGGGATAATTTTTTTGTTCTGTTCTTAAGAAGTGCAGATCCTTGCACAAGCTGAGGTAACACCACCCCCTTCTGTTCACACTGATGCTAGTCTCAGTCAGCGACATATCCAGCATAGCAAAACACTGGTACTCCAGTACCATTTGCACAGCTGAATAGGAAGAATGGATTCTACTGCTGCAGCTTAATCATGTTCATTGAACTGTATATTTTGCAATTAAACTCTTTTAAACATTCTCTAAAACAGCTTACTCCAAGATTTTCTGGATAACAAATTATTAAAATAGTTAAAACATATGGCAATTTTGCTTTAACTCTCTAGCATGGATAAGTACAAAATTTAAATAATAAAAAAATTCATTTGAATATTAGGGAGCACTTTTTGTGCAGCTCATTTTCATTTTAGTATGCCTCTTTTGATGATCTGTAAGAGCAGCATCTGTCTTCTGATTTGATGCTGGGACCGTTTCTCTGTTTGTGAGATGGAAAGAATTCTGCTTGTATGTCTTTTTGCTTTACAGGCTCATTGTGGTAGACGGAAAATGCCTATTACTAAAATATTATCCTCAAGTAGGTTCCTCAGCATTACTTGATTAGTTCTTTAAGTTGATTAGCAGTCTAGTACATCAGTTGTCTGGTCAAATTACTCACTTTGACACAATTAAATCTGATGCTGAGCTTGTGGTTTCAGGATGATTTCTTTGGTTGGAAGCAGGAGCTTGAACAGTATGGTTCCCTCCACCCATGGATGTTCATTTCCATGTAATGAGCCAAAGCAGTGAGCTGAACTGGGGCTGAGCCAGGTTACACATAATTTAGCTAAAACCAACCCTGTGGCTGTCAGCTTAGGGAAGTGGTCCAGGTCACAGTGCAGCTGCGTGAGCAGCAGAAGCTGGGGAAGCTGCCCTGGGGCAGGGGTTAGGAAGGAGAGGGGGGTGGGGGAGACTACTTACACTTGTATTTTTTGCTGTAGAAACTTCAACAAAGTGCTTTTGAGTAAAGGTTTGATGGGGTTTTTTTCCCCATGCAGGATATAAGCATTTCAAATGGTAAAGCAAAATTAAGAACTTTCTGGAAGCTTTGAGCAAATCACAGAAGAAAAAACACCTCTGTGGATATTTCTAATGCTAATATTTTTTTAATTCTTTCATATACGTGTTCTGCAAAGCCTGGCCAGTATGAGTGTTATTTCTGTGTTTTCTACAATTCACAACTGAGGTCTAAAAAACAACTGGGATACATAAATTCACGGTGTTTGGAAAACTCCCTGTTCTGGTGTAAGACATGTTTGTTAACCTATTTACTCTGTGAGGCCAGGGAACTCTGTTATCCAGGGTGAATCGTCCCAACTATGAGTCAACCAATGAATTTAAATTAAAGAATTAGAAAGTTGTTCAGCTGTCTGGATAAAGACACTGACTGCTTTCCAATATCACTGAGGCAGAGAGAAGTTCTTGTGTTAGTCCTGAAACAACATGAAACAAAACGTTCAGTCTCTGTCATTGAAAATGTTTTTTCACCAGGAAGACAGTCACTATGGAAAGACCAATCATGCTATAGATGCTGTACCTGAACTGCAAGTTGTCATTCTGCACAGTTGTATTGCTGGGACGTTGAGCTGCTTGGACATCCTCATGACTGTGTGGCCACATGACAAGCAACCCATGGGCCATCCTGGGAACTGCCGGGGTGCTGGAGAATTAGGAAGAGGAGGAGATTTGCAGGGAATTCTCAGCTCCTTGGTTGGACCAAAAGAAACTCAGGATAAAGAAACATGTTTCTTTTCTATCCATACCCACAGATACCATTAAAACTACTGAATTATTAAAAATTTAAAGCAAACCCCCAACCTTTTGCAGGTTCCTAAACAAAAGATATTGTTGATGTGAGTGATGTTTCTCTGCTTTTGGTCTGTTTTTCAGACACATATGATGAAAGCCGGTGATTACCACAACTCTGTGTGACAGCTGACTGAGCAAAAGAGAGAGCAAGTGGAAATCAAAGGTGTGCTCCACCACAGTTTCAAGCACCACAAAAAAAGGAGGGCCCAGATTAACAAAACAAAACAGGTGTTACAAAAGAGAACAAAGAGGAGGGATGGTCCCAAGAAAAGGGGAAGCTAATACTTCAGTGGAAAAGTTCAGATGAACTGTGACTGCTGTGGTGATTTTTGGAGAAGGCTTCCTCCCTCTCTGATACTCACCCAAAGGAGTTTCTCAGCTTTGTAGCTCTATGCTACATGTCAAGTTGGAGCCACTCACTTCTTGCTTCTATCAGCTGAATCATTTCTGCTATCAGGAGACCATCCACACCTGGAGGAGATAAGTCATGCCTTGTTCCTCTGTGAAATATAAAGGATTGTAGCTAAAAACAAATCTGAGTTCTTTTTTCCATTGGCTGAAGGGAAATAATCCCAAACTTCACACTGGTGCTAACCTGTCATGAATGGGAATTTGACCTGTGGAAAGGATTTGGGAGTGGTTTATGCATTTCTGCACTGACTTGGAAGAAAAGAATGTGTGTTGTTCATTGGCCTTGTTTTTGAAGGGTACTTTGTGGGACAACATTTCCTTCTTTAAATTTGCATTTTTAAAAAGTGAGAAGTCTTGACTTTTCAAGGGTTTAAAATCTTTAGCTCACAGTAGGTTTCCAGATGACTCTTGCACCTGAAAGCAAGACAGGCTTTTTCTTGATGTTCAATATCCAGAAACTCTTTTACTGGACAGCTTTTTAGAACTACTGGCAGGCCCATGTGTTGAGATGTTTTGAAAATTATGATTTTTGCAATGAATGGAATATAAGTTTGGAATTTTTTATTTATCTGTTTTTAACATGATCTTCAATTGTGGCTGCTGAGCTCTGGAAAAAAGCTCTTAAAGTCATTGTCTGTGTTTTGAGTATACTCTGTGCTGAAAGATTGCTCCCAAAGGTGTCCTCAAGTTTTAATTTCCTGGGTTTTTAACATCATCCAGCTCCTGCAGTGTCTCTGAGTGAATGGTAGAGCACCTCAAAGAGCATACCAGAGGGTGTTATTCATGTTCTGTATGCTTCCAGTGTGCCCTTGCAGTCCTTGTAGTCAATATATTCCTCAAGACTACGTGTGGCCCATGCTGTCACCCCTGTTTGCTCTACCCGCATTGTTAGACACTCAGACCCTGTCAGTGGCACAAAGACTTTGTAAATACTATGTCGTGGTTTAACCCCAGCCAGCAACTAAGCACCACGCAGCCGTTCACTCACTCCCCCCCATCCAGTGGGATGGGGGAGAAAATCAGGATAAAGAAGGAAAACTCGTGGGTTGAGATAAGAACGGTTTAATAGAACAGAAAAGAAGAAGCTAATAATGATAACACTAATAAAATCACAGCAGTAGTAATAAAAGGATTGTAATGTACAAATCATGCACAGGGCAATTGCTCACCACCCGCCGACCAACACCCAGCTAGTCCCCGAGCGGCCATTCCCTGCCCCCACTTCCCAGTTCCTATATGCTAGAACTATACTAGATGGGACGTCACATGGTATGGAATACCCCGCTGACCAGTTTGGGTCTGGTGCCCTGGCTGTGTCCTGTGCCAACTTCTTGTGCCCCTCCAGCTTTCTTGCTGGCTGGGGATGAGAAGCTGAAAAATCCTTGACTTTAGAGTAAACACTACTGAGCAACAACTGAAAACATCAGTGTTATCAACATTCTTCTCATACTGAACTCAAAACATAGCACCGTACCAGCTACTAGGAAGACAATTAACTCTATCCCAGCTGAAACCAGGACATACTATCATTCATAATAAATAATCACACTCCTGTATGGTCTCTGCTCTCCTACAGCAAGTAGGTAGTAAGCCAAAATGTCCAAAGGGCAGCATCACATTTTCATCAGCTGGAAATGAAAGCTGTGCAGGGAGGTAGCTGCCAACCTGCCCTGAACACTTATAGTCAGAGTATACACCAAAGATCCATGAAGCCGTGGCTGGTTAGGTTAGGGAGGTGACCTCAAGTGAGGCTGGAAAAAGAAACTCTGGCTTGAACACAGAATGACCTTAACAAGTCCTCATCAGGGCAATCCTTCACCATGTATCCAGAACAAGTATAGTGGAAGACTGCCCAGAAAGCCAAGGAGTGCGGGAAAGAAGATATTTCACTTCATTTCCATCACTGTCCTGGTTTCAGCTAGAATAGAATTAATTTTCCTTCTAGTAGCTGCTATAGTGCTATGTTTTGGATTTAGTATGAGAAGAATGTTGATAACACACTGATGTTTTCAGTTGTTACTAAGCAGTGTTTGTACTAAGTCAAGGATTTTTCAGCTTCTCATGCCCAGCCAGCAGGAAGGCTGGAGGGGCACAAGAAACTGGGAGGGGACACAGCCAGGGCAGCTGACCCAAACTGGCCAACATCCATACCATGTGATGTCATGCTCAATATATAAACTGGGGGGAGTTGGCCTGGGGGGATTGCTGCTCAGGAACTAACTAGGCATCGGTCAGCGGGTGGTGAGCAATTGCATTGTGCATCACTTGTTTTGTATATTCCAATCCTTTTATTATTATTGTCATTTTATTATTGTTATTATCATCATTATCATTTTCTTCCTTTCTGTTCTATTAAACTGTTCTTATCTCAACCCATGAGTTTTATGGGTTTTTTTGATTCTCTCCCCCATTGCTCTAGGTAGGGAGGAGTGAGTGAGCATGCATGATGCTTAGTTGCTGGCTGGGGTTAAACAATGACAATCACCTACATAAGCAACTAGAAAATTTGCCCGAAAGAGATAATAATAAAAAAAAAAATCAGCAAAAAGCTAAAACACTTTCAGATTACACTTTTTTAAAAAAAATTTAAATACACCATATTGTATGGTAGATTCTATTATCCACCTGAAAGCATTTAAAAGAACGTAAAAGAGTTGATGTGTTTAAAGCAGAGTGAAGGAGGTATTTAGAAATAAAAAATATACAAATCTTCAAAAAGTAGAAATCATGTCAAAACAAGAAAAAGGGGGGAAACATTAATTCTGATGAGTTAAACATAGAAATTTCATTACATAGGTCAGAAGTAACACCTCAGAGGTAGGAAGCTTACCAAAGACTCTGTAGATGATTGAGGTCTAAAAGGAAGGTGGGCCATTTTCATAGCTGAAAATCAATTCCTTTTGAATATCCAAGCAGCTTTTGACACGGCTCCTTATCAAAGATTCTTAAAAGGAATTACATCGTCATGGGCTTGTATAGATTAAGAGTTGACTGACAGAAAGGAAACAACAAAAATAGTTGGTCAGAGGAAAAGGTTATCAGCACAGATCCGTAGGGTTCTTGTGATATGACCTGTGCTGCATGACAGTAATAAATGTACAGGAAAAGTGCATGGTTCGGAAGTCCTTTTAAAGTCACATCAATGATGAACTTGTAGATATCAAACTGCTATGTCATGAATCAATGTGCCATGGGCATTGTGCCCAGCATCCAGAGGGTGTGTGCCATTGACTTCTCTTCTGGGAACTAGGAAGCTAATTTTTCATAATATGTTGGCACACAGTTTCCTGTCACAGGCAAATAAAAATTACCTTTGAACCTGAATTTTCCATCCAATTAATTGTATCTGTACAAGAACCTGTGATCTCTACAGAGGGGTTTAACAATGTAAAAAACAAGATGAACCTCAGTTTCATTGCAAGGTTCACAGGCACTTTGTGGTGGTCCAGCCTGTGACCAGTGCTGGCCAGTGTACCATTGCTCCTGTGATAGCAACATGGTATCACAGCCTACATGATGCACTTCAGCAGCTTCTCATGTATTGCTACCAACTTGTTGCATCACACTCTTAATGGAAAAGCAGCATGCTTCTAAGCTCCCTATGGCAGGGCTGCCCTGGCCAGAAGGCTGTGGGATGCAGGCTATATCGTAAATACTGGAGCAGGAGCTTTTGGGATGGCTGGGATTCCTAAACATTCCACTTTTCTGATACTTTGAGGACATTTCCATGGATAGACATTACTAGTGAAATTTGGACGGATGCTATGTACTCCTGGCTTGATACCTTTACTGGGTAACTTAACGGGGTGGCAGTGAAGTAGCCTATGTATACCAAACCAAAATTCTAAAGGCCTTGCTTGTTTATAAAGCTTATAGTACACGATATGATCAAATTTACTTCTATGGAGCTAATCTCTTCATAAGTAGGAATGAGTGACTTTAGATTTACAGCTCCTCACACACACGTTGGAGGTTCTTCAAAATCTGGATGCATACTTTGTGTCCTGTGTCCAAACCTAAACATGATAGAGTTCAGTTCTTTGACCTGTACGCATGCAAGTAAATCAGCCAGTAGAAGTAATTGTGGAAGTAGTTAATGTTGTCTGGCATGGGGCCATTATAAACAGCCAAAGTAAGACTTCTGAAATTTGCTCTAATATACAGGCCAGTTTCTTCTCTCCACTACTTATTGGAATCAGCTGGGATTTTAGCATGAAAAAACATTTTGCAAGTCAACTATAAATAATGCTTATGAATTAAAAAGCAGTACTTTCATTTCTTCCCACTGGATTATCCTCATATGCCACTAGCATATAAAAGTACAAGACCTTCAGGCTGGAGCAAAATACCCATTGAACATATGGCTTTTCTTACGGGGGCTTTAGAAAGAGAAAGAAAGGAAAAGAGAATACAACAAATTGTCAGGTCTTGCAACTTCACTTCAAAATTTTGCCCAAAGGGTTAACTAACTGTCTGTCAACACTGACTTCCTTCTTTTTCACTATGAACAGTTTATTCTCAGACTGAGTTGAGATGGTGAAATCAATGTATACAAAAGAGAATTCTGAAGGTTTAGTGTGCCATTTTCTTACTCAAAATAAGCAAAGGTCTAATAAATTATTGTCAACTTCAAAAAGAATTGCATTTATTCCTTTGTGACCTTTTGTCAAACTGTGTATTATTCTGCTTCCTGTACATGAACCACCTGTGCAGATAAGCATTTTTGCACGTCTGTATTCATTTGGAACAAAATAATTCAAACTGGTTTTCAAAGTAAAATTCTAGTTTACAATGCTAGATGGTGCTTAAAATGCTAGATGGCGCTTACAATGCTAGATGGCGCTTACAATGCTAAAATAAAAAAAATTCTGAGGAGTTGGGTTAGAGTTTCTAGGCTTTATTGTTGCTCCCAGTCATTAGTTGCACTTTAAAAAGCATACATATTTATAAATCACTTTACAGGTATGATTATCAAAACAGATTATGCTCCCAATAAAAAGAAAAAAAAAAACCAAACAATTAAGACAGGCAAGGAAATGATGACTGACCGTATATCATGGTTACTATTACTGCTGTGATATTTGAAATCATCACCACAGTAGGAAGCATGTAAAAGTTTGCAGAGATATCTATTGAACAGACTGACACCATTTCACCTGAGGATCTGAGAGATCTACGTGTTTCTCCATGGCCCTTAATATTAAAGGTGACCTAAACAGTGAGGAGATGAATCCAATGATATTGTCTGTATGAGCTGGAACTCCTCAAAACCCAGTCAGGATTTTGACCTGAAGAATCTGCATTTTGATGCATTTTCCCTCTGCACTTCATCCACTTCCTTAGAAGGCATAATAGTATTGTAGTATCGATATTGTTTTCAAAGATACCCAATTCAATGGGAACTTCAATATTTAAAAGCTTACACTTTCTCTGATGAGGTTCAGCATTAAAATATGATAACAGATAGGCTCATAATTTAAAATCAAGACATCTTGTAGGACTTTTTCATGAAAATCTATAGGAGTTGCCTTTTTTTTAATGGAGATTTACCTCTTTTTATATGCTTCTGAATCAGCCTATTTCAGCCAGAAAAAGAAACTACTGCAAGATTTTATGTTTGAATCATTCAGAAAAGTCTAAAATATAGAATATGATAAAATACAACATTTCAGTGTAAGGATTTCCTTTTTGGGCATTCATAGCACTCATTGCTGCAACTTAGACTAACTGGTAAGAAAAATCCCCAAAGGTCAAGATCAATTATATGTTAGATATCATGAATTTCAGTCAACTCTCTGTGAATGCTATTGCTGGTACCCTTTAGCCTTTCTTACTGCTTTGTGGTTCTGGAGGAGAAGAGGGTAACACGACAGACAAAAGCATATGTGGACAAAGGCTCAGCCCAATAAGTTTCAGGTTGTACATATTTTACAAATCTCAGGTTTGTGAAAACAGATTTCAGCCTTTTACATTTTTTGAAAGATATTGTGTCCCCTAGAAATAATTGCAGGAGTCTCTATGACTCTACTTGCATAATGTGTCCAAGAGCACCTGCCATTTATGTGTATGAAACGACTAAAAGATTTTTTTCTGTCTTCTAAGAGGATCTATCTAATAGATGGAAGAAAACCAGTGAATGTCTAAGAGCAGAAAGCTTTGCATCAATTTTCAATAACTACATGAAAAAAACACTTCTTCATGAAGGACATGTAATTGTATTACTAGCTAATGTGTCAGTTTTACTGTGGGAAAAAAATCTTGGTTTATGTTCTGTTTTTTCTAGTACTAAACTTTTACTATCTGTGGAGTATAATACTCCTAGAAAAATAAACAGGTTTTTTAATTCCCAAGATTTCTGCTCCCCAATTGTATTCTTTGTTGTGAACCTGCAAATAAAATTTATCTCAAGTTGAAAACAAATGAGGTTAATAATGCCACCGAGTGGTCAGAAGTAAAAAGAGTCATAAAATCAGCATAGTTGCAGGTTGATAATATAATCTAAGAAGGTTGTTATGCCAAGATCTTCCTTGAATCCACAGGAAAAAGAAAGTCATCAAGGAAGAAAGAAAATGAGAGAGAATGTGTCAATCTGCTGGTGTGTAAGACTAGATGCCTGATTACTGTACATTGATCTAAAAAATTTAAGGTGTTGCAAAGATGACAGCTATTATGACCAAGAGGCCAAAATTAGATTTTTTTTTCCCCGCATTTGCATTTCTCCATCAAATGGATCTACAGAGTACTAATCAGAAGGAAAAGGAAATTTAGTAAATTTCTAAATATTAGGTATTTGACTGATGTTACCATCATCAAGTCTGATTATATATCAAAACCTATAAGTGTTTAAGAATTATTTTGAATATGTGCTGGGAAATCTAAAAATTTCTATAAACACAGCTTTAAACTTTCAACTTTCATGAAGGAATTTGCTAAACTCATATAAGCCTCCAGAAATGTGCTTGGCAAGGTGATTATAAAACACACAGATTAAATTCTGAATTAATTGTTGTTTGGTGCAGACCAATGCTCATATCTTGACTAAAAGGGATATATTTCTTGCAAGTGTAAATGAGAGTTTTCAAAAGTGGTGTTTACAGAACATTTGGTTGTCCAGGAAAAAAACACAGTGATGAATATATGTATATCTAATAGCTCATGCTCAGGTACCTAAATTAGAAAGGCTTTCTTTTTTTATAGTGACTAATCTGCTGCTTTCTGTACATAAAACAAACAGGTTTTTTAATCTTAAAAGTTTCTGGGGTTTGTGTCAATTCCAGAGATAGATATTAATCCTAATTCTCTTTGTTTTAAGAAGAACAAAAATTTCACCCTTGCACGTCACGTCAAATTAGTATAGTAATCACTTAATTAAGCTGACTAACAAAGAAGTTAATTTACTTTTCCTATTACATGTAGTAGGCTCAGAAAATACCCTAAAATATTTTAAGTCTATCAAAACGATGTGCTGTAAATATATCTGGCTTTTTATTAAACTACCTTCCATTGACAGTTTTAAGAGTCTACTAGGTTTTTCTAAGACAATGAAAAGTTCCCACAATAACAGTATACAAGATTAGATAAAAATGAGGGGTCAATCATAGCAATAATTTTTACTTTTGCAAAAAATTTGTGTTGAAATTAGGTTTCTCAGTACAAAAAAACCCAAACAAAATAAAACATTGATTTGGGCCCTAGCATATAAATCACAATCAGAAATACTCAGAAAAGTCTTTGATTTTCACTTGGATAGAAATCTTAAACCAAAGCATTTTACATGCTAAAATTGTTGGATTTAACTGTTGGAAATATTATTTCTTAGTCAGTAACAGTGACAGCAGCAGCTTACACTAAGAGGTTGCTTGAGTACCATGCAGTCCAGGGAGCATACATGTAAAGAACCCCAACAGCCTGAAGAAAGTACAGTGCAAAGCTCTGTCCTGCAGTACAGATACACTGATTCCTATAAATAGATGACATCTGCTCCAAGACTTTGGCTCAAGGATGCAAATAATATGAATTGTTGCAATCAAATGAGGCATAAAGAAAGAAAACTGTGTCAAATAATTATTTTTTGCACGTTGGAATATTTTGTCTAAACAGTCAGCCTGGGTAAAGCTGTAAGAATAGCACTTCCAAAAATTTATATTGGAATCAGAAGTTGTGATTTCTTGTCCTACTTTCTAGTTGTTGGAAGAAAAAACAAATGCTGATTTTGTTTCAAAATTCTCAGTGTAGGCAAGGTAGGCAATTTTTGGATGGAATCTATTGCATGCAGGTGAAAATACTGAAAAATTATACTCAAAACTTCCTAGAACACCTATCAAGATTTTAGCTGGATATTTCAGTGTAATCTTAACAGGCTGAAGAATGAGAATCTGGATGAAGCCTCTTGTTATCTTTTTGTGTCAAGCAGTTCATTTTTTAGCTCCCAAACACAGCTTCAAAAAGGTCTTCTCTGTCATAGATAAACTCAGAGGATGATAAAGGCCTGTATTTATGCCTTATTTGTTGCAATATCATTTAATAGCCCACTATTCATCATTTCCTTCCTCATAACTTTGTGAAGCTTCTTCCAGCTCTTTGTCTAACTCCGTGCATGGTTTGAAAGGCAAGATGAGATAAAACATATGCATGGCCTGTCAGCTAGGTGGGACCACCATCCACGCAGTCAAATAGCACCCAACTGTTTATAGTGATCATCATTAGTCAGGGGGTAATCTTTCATGATAGAGTATTGCTCATTGTACCTGCCAAAACACATGCCAGTACTGTAACTGGTCTAACAGGGCACCTGTTCTCCTTACAGTACAGAAAGTAGCTCTTTTTGAAATGGAGGGGACTTCGTGGGATAGAATCGTAACTTTCCTTTTGTAAAATAACAGGCCTCATAAAAGTGCTTGTAAAAGGATTCATAATTGCATTTTCAGTTTTTCACTGGAGTGCATTTTGCTGCAGTGTCATCCTGCATGTCCGCCATAAATATGATTTTACCTCAAAACAGGATTACACATTCCTTTAATAATCTTTCTGGTAGCTCAGATTTTGCCTGTGCTTCTGTCAAGGGCTAGATGGAAGAGACAACAGGAGACACAGGAAAACAAACCAAAATAAAGCAATCAGAAAAACCTATCTATCTTCTCAATTTAATACATAATGAACCTGTCTATTGCAGAAAGTTTCAGCTTTATTTGATTCTGCTCAACACTGATGTCACTAAACGATTGCAAATCTCTAACGTGTCATGTTTAAAGTGAATTATTTCTTAAATGTGTTTAATTTGATATAGCAATTTTTCTTGTTAAGTACTGTTACTCTAACAATTTCTTCATAAACTGCTTGCTGTGATCCTGGTTATTTTAAGCACTCTAAAGATATTCTATAAGACTTGACAAAAAATTTGGTGCAGAATTATTAAATATATTGATGAAATTAATTCCAAATATGTAGGATCATTGCAGCATTGGACCAAATAAGAAAATTATATTAAAATTTAAGTACTAAGAAATTTGGAGATCAGCATTGTTTTCTTCTCTATAGGATTGTACTGGAAACTGAAATAAAAGCTGAATATTTTCTGTTTTAACCAATTCTGTTTAATGTAAAACAAATGTAGCCATGCATTAGCTTGTGCTTGTTCAGTCTAGACAGATCTGGAAAAGTGCTAAATTCAAGGGTACAACTTTATATTCCTGTTGATCTTTAAAAAAAGAGAGAAGAAAAAAGAAAGAAAAAAAGGCATTCATGGAATCTAGACATCTCTAGAAATAGGCAACAACTGTGTTGAGATTTTTCAGCATCATAATTAGGCAGTAGTTAGCTTCCTACTGCATATTTTTTCCTTACTAAGCAATGAAATCATGCATAGAAAATACTATAAGAGAAACAGAGGTTGAAAAATGCAACATCTAAAACATGGGAACATGGGAATAATTCCTTAATTCAGTACTCTTTAGCTAAATAGTATGATGCACTCATTACATAATACATTGATTTCTCTGTCCCTTATGAATTCTCCATCACTGTGTAAGAAGTGTGACTCTTGAATAAAGAACCAGGTTTTTTCTCATTTTTCAAGGACCTGCTTTAGATTTTATTTAACACATGCTGCTTGAATTGTGTTTTGATTTCAGAATTATTAACATCTTCAGGAAGTGTTTGTTAGTGGGTTTTGGTATTAGTGAAATCCTTCGTGAAGAAAGCACACTCCATTGGGCCACCATCACCACAAACACTAACACTTATCAACTCAAACCGAAATACTCTGATTTCTTAAAAAACAAATTAACTACATAAAGCTCCTCAGTACCACACTTCAGTCCTTCACAAAGTATTAATTTATCTTCATACCTCACCTATATCTAAACCCCCAAACTTTTACTTTTTTAAACCACAAGAAAAAGAAAGGGAAGATCAGATGGTTTCAGTAGTATTGAGTGATAAAAGGTCCCTGGGAGGAGTTTGTCAGAATATTTTACACTGTCATGGACTTGACAGGCACAGATCCCCATGGAGTTGGTTATTTTCTCCACTGTGACAACTGAATGTTTTCTTCCACTCCCCATTTCCTATCTTTTAGTTAATAATCAAGGCCAGGACATCCCTCTTATCCCACGACTCCTTACTTTCCTTAAAACTCCTATATTCACATTAAATTCACTTCACCAGTGGGGCATGTGTATTCTTAAATAAATACTTGAATAATATTTTGTTCTCTTTATAACCATTTTCTCCAGGCATAATCAATGTTTGTCAGAGAAACCAACACACTGCCTGCCTGTGCCACTTTATCATCTATAAACTATTAAAGTCATTCTACCAGCTGAGCTGAATGTCATTTATACATTACTCATTTCACTTAAGTTTTCTATCTAGAACAGACAAGGACCCAACACCGATTCTAATTCTAACTCTAATCTAAAAATGAACCTTTATGTCAGAAGAGGTGGGGTACATGAAAGGTGTAATTTTTCTACTACTCTGTGTGAAATCAAGATTAAATATTGTAATTTAATGAAGGAGCTGATGAGAATAAAAAACCCTGATGCCATGGCTGTACAATGCTGAAGGAAGTCTAATTTATCTTTTTTCTATATCTACAAGGATACATAGTGAGTCTAAATCTGGAAAGAGTTAGTTCTGTTACTAAGACCTAAAAATACGAGTGACATGGTGAAAGTAAGCTAGGAAGGAAAAGAGCCTGCCAAGTCTCACATCTACATTTTTCTGCTTATTTTCCTTCCTCTTATTGCCAAATTCCTGATTTGGTGATTGGGACTTACTCACAGAAAAAGTATTTCATTAATAGAAGAGTTGGTGCTCTTCTGTAATAAACCTTTTCTTTCCTTGTGAATGCTGGTTCATCACTGAACTTGCATCTGTAGTTTGCCATCCATGAGCTTATCTATTGTCTAGACCTTTAAGTTCAAAGAAGAAAAACAAATGTAAACTGAATATGTCAAACAAAAATCTGTCAGTTGTACTTATTCCAACTTTAGCAGAGTTTCTACCTCCTTTTAAATATGCTTTCTTCTTGCATCTCAATATTGAAAAAATTATACCCTCTCTCATATAGTACAATCTTTTCACCACACAAAAACTCTACAGTCCATCTCTCTCTTCTCAGTGTTGGCTTTGATGCTACTACCTGTAGCCTATGATCAGCAACTTTCTCTCTCTAGACCTTTGTCTGTATCTCACAGAGTCCATAGAACTGGTAAGAATAATTTGAATGAAAAATACATGTGATAGAAGATCTGCCTCCTAAAATACATACTAGCTGTCACTAGTAACACCAAATAATTGAATCTCAAACACTGTGCTGGTAAGCATCTTCCCAGTACTAATATTAATACAAGACCTTTTGTTCAGCCTTCCTTTTATCCTAAGTTTTTTCATAGATACACTGTTCCCCATCTAGGCACTACCATCATCACAGAGAGTAAGTGCACATACACATACTGTGGTACCATGCCTATTTTATTTCCTTTCTTCCAGGTTTCTGCCAATTCAGCACTTCTGGCAAGAAATATTCACTGTATTCCTGAAAGCAGTACAATTCATGTCAGTGAAAGCTTTCTTACTAAATGATGTCTTTCTCTCCACTTGCAAAAGATGCAGTCCACTTTAATTGAAATGTTTGCTGGTTGAATCTCCTAATACTGATTTTTTGGATGGTCATTGAACTTGTGGAGAATCAGGCTGTGTGGGTCACTAGTAAGGATTTTTCTCTAATGGCAATTCTTTTTCCACCTATTACAAGCAATTTTTTTTTTTTTTGTCCTTGCTGCTTCTTCATAAGCAGTGTACATGAATAGAATTTGTTTTATATAGATATTTCAATCACTTGAAATGTTCTCTGCTTCACAAAGTAAAAAATTTGAAAATATTTCCCAGGACCAATGAATGGAGGCAGAGGAAAAAGAAAATAAATTGCCTCAATATCATAATCTACAAATTAAGGATTAAAACCTGCTAATCTGAATCCAGAATTTCTGAAATTACAGAAATAAGATATTCTGGGAGAAAATAAAACACACAGATGTAATTCAAGCTAAATCTTTCCTGAAAGTAGTTTAAAATGTTAACAAATTTGTATTTTCTGGCAAAAGCATAAATATTTCCTAAGCAGTGCTGAAGCTACAGAAACATGCTGTGCTATTAGCTCTGTTATAGTGATGTTAGGACAAAGCTAGCATATATCACAGAATCTGATATGCTTACATATGGAAGACACTTGAAGAAATAACCTAAATTCATTCTCTTCCTCCAAAGCAGGACTGATGGAAGATATGTCATTGCAGGCAGTTAGTTGCTTGTTTAACCCATTCATTAAGTCTTCCAGTGATGGGGACATCTCAGCCTCCTCAGACAATCCATTCCAGTGCATCACTATCTTAGTCCTTCAAAAGCTTTTAAGTACCTAAGATGAATATTCCTCACTGTAACTTAAACCCATTACTTCTGGGTCTCTCTGCTATAGAAACAGACAACAGATTGTTCCCTTCCTTTTTACAGCAGTTTTTTTTATCCTTGAAGACTTCAATCATCCCCCTCCCCCAAATCTTCTCTCATGTACATGAAACAACCCCAAGACAATGACTTTTTTCCTCAAAGGTCATGTTTTCTTGGCTTCTGATTATTCTCCTAATTCTCCTCTGGGTCTTCTTTGTTTCTTCCATGTCTTTATGAAATGCAGCCCCTGAAGGACACACGATACTCCATATGAGGCCTCAGCAATGCAGAGGCAAGCTGGAGAAGCTCCTGCGTACGTTGCAGGGGCTCTGCCTATTTCACAACAGCATGGCTGACTGACTCACACTCTCATAACTCTCAGATCCTTCCCTGAAAACCTGCTATCAGATTGTTGGCACTTGGCATTTCCACAGCTGCATATTCCTGCCTAAATGTAATACTTCACATTTTTCCTTTCTCAAATTCACTGACCATTTTTCCAGTTTGTCAAAATAATTTTGAACACTGATAACTTCTTAACATAATTCACACTTTTACCTTTGTGGCATCAGAAGATTTAACATGTTCCTTTTCTATTTCACTGATGAAATACAGAAAGCACTAGACAAAGCTACAGGCAGGATATAACTCCATGAAACACATCTCGACTGCAACCACCAGTTGGTGCTTTTAGGACACATTAGCTTGCACTCCAGTAGGTGTACCCAGGCTAAGATTTTCTTGACATTTGATGATACTACGTGAGTACAAAAAGCCTCACATAAGGCTATAAAATAGCTGTGGTTTATTACTCTCCAGCTGCTAATAGCTTGTTCTTTTTTTTCCAGAATTTCTCCAGAGATGCAAGCTAAGCTGATAATTCCATTTTTCTCTTCCGTAATAAATCTATACCCTGCCTTTGCCTGTTGCAGCTATTCCAATGTTAACTGTCCCCTATGAGCTCTCAAAGATAACTGTTTAGATACTAAGGTTGTTTCAGACAACCTTTAATTATCCTAGGATAACTTTCTCACGTGCTTTTTTCCTTCATATTCAGAAAATTTACTGTCCTCTCAGCATTTGTCTAAATTAGGGATGTAAAAGAAAGTAAGCTGGTTGAGGCATGGGCAGCTCCTGATATCATCTTGGCAGTTTTGAATGTTACCATCTACAGCTGTTCACTGTTGTGGATGTTAATTTAAACTAATTTGTTTAAAGGAAACAGGATCACTGCTGTGATCAGTTATGGACTCAGTCGTGGGGTAATGGCTTTAACCCAAGGAATCGGAACAAAACTGAGGACAGTATCTTCGCAAAGTGTTACAGCCACATCTGAAGGACCACATCTGTAGAATCCCAGAGGTCAAGAAAGAGCTGCTGTTTAGATGGGAAACCATGGCTGTCTACGGTTTTTCAAATTTATTTGATACATATGAGCTTTGGCAAAAAAAAAGGTGCTGACTGCACATAACGCAAATTGTCTTTTGTTTCGCCGATCCCTTCCAAAGGACTTACAGAAAGTCAGTCAACTTGTACACAGGTTATTAGCAACATGCAAAATCCATATTTGGATTTTTAAAGTACCCTGTGACTTGGTGGACATCTATTCACAGATCCAGTACAATTCCAGTGGAAAAGCAGTAAAACTGCATCCAACCAATGAACTTTAAACGAGAGTCTCTGCACAATTTCAGTTAAGTTGTACAGCCTCTGAAATTCTTTCCCTGCAGAAATGGTGGCATGTGAATCTGTTTGCCTTCAGGGCCCTGTTAGAAGCTCATTTGTATCCTCAGGCTCTTGCCAGAGGGAGCGGTAATAAAAAGTACCTCTAATTTATCCCAGACCAGAGGATTTTGCTTAAGGCTGATGTTGGTCACTCATAAGTACGCTGTCTACACCAATGTTTAAATTATGTAAATGTCCCCAGGAAAGTTATCAGCAGATACCTTCTCTACTTCAATGTACAAGATAATCATTTGCATAGTACAGCCCTTGTATGGCCCAAAATCTGACTTCAGTTATGTTTGTGTAAATCACATGCAATTAAAATATCCTTTACCTAGACAGACAAAAATGTCTAGTGGTCAACGGACTGTTTGCATCTATCAGAAATGCCTAAAAAAATATTATTCTATAAGAAGCAGCACATCCTGTGACCACTTCATAGTGACACACAGTCTGATCAGTCAGCCAGCTGCTAGCAAAAGAGTGTATACCCTATGAGATCTACAAGTCTTTCCCTTGGATAGTGTGTGCATTAATTTGCACCTGTATCTCTGCCCAGGAACAATTTTTCACAACATTTGTAAATATGTGTCTTCTAAAAAATTGAAATTTACCAAACATATTCCATGCTATTTTTGGAAGGGCATTAATGGGATGGACCAAACGAATGATTAGTTGCTGCTACTTGGGAAACTCTACACTAACATAAGGAATTATTTCTTCAGTTGAATCTCAGAAAGAATTTTGAGTAGGTGATAAATATTGTAGCAAATCAGTAACCTTGCAGAAAGCCTAGGATTTTTAGAAATTCTGGAGAAAGGTAGTAGAAAATGGCCTAAAACACTGGCATATTATTGTACAGACAATAGATATTCAGGAATGGAGGGAAGTGGGGAAAGATGGGGGAGAAAGATTAAAAAATTATTCTTTACAGAAAACCAAAACAAAAGCAGATCCCAAGATTCAGTAATAACAATCTAGACTTTGAAGCACAGAATCATGGTCTTTGTAAAGTCTCCTCACTTATAAACTGAAATGCAGAACATTCTGACTTACACAGTAGTAAAAGGTAAATTTTCCGTATGGCATGTGTAAATTGCAAATGAAAATCACTTGTAACTTATCCTTGCAAGCTTTTGGGGAACCTAGCTCAACTTTATGGCCAAAACTTCAAAGAGGAAAAATGATTCATGAAAAGTCTAATACCCTTGCAAAACTACTGAGGATAATTTAAAAGTTTACATTTTATGACACTTGGATGATTACAAGAAACCCAGCAAGTATTATGACAAGCATTACTTCTTAACCAAAACCAGACTTGAAACTACTGTATGACAGAGCCTGGAAACTGTTTACCAATGGAGTTTGAGGTTTTGTGAATCAGTCAAATGATTTGGGGCTTTACTGGTTACTTCATGATTTTGAACCTATTTTCCTGTCATATAAGCACTCATATTTTTCAGAAGTTAGTAAAAAATGTTGTGACAAAAATTCCCTGAGTATAGAAAACAAGAAATTACATTTATTGCAAAAAAAATTAGCCTTTCTATCCCTTTCCTCTGCCCTTTGTCTTCGTAGGCCTTTTATAATCTCTGTATATGATTTCTTTATTTACTGCACTCTCTTTGGTGGTATGAATAGTTTGTTCTATTCCTGTTTTCTTGTGAACACCATGGAGAGATATCTAATTGTGATATTCTCAAAAATTAAAGTAGCCCCCCTTCACTAAGTGTTAAACACAGGCTTTGAAAATCTAACCTAAGTACTAAAATCCTATTTCAGAACCAGAATTGACAAATGGTTTTGCCCAATGGAGCTTTGTAAATATGTAGATATGACTTAGTCGCCATCACAGAAACATGGTAGGACTACTCCCATGACTGGAGTGCTGTGATGGATGGCTATAAGCTCTTCAGAAGGGATAGGCAAGGTAGAAGAGGTGGTGGGGTGGCTCTCTATGTTAGGGAGTGTTTTGACTGTACAGAGCTGCATGATTGTGATGACAAGGTTGAGTGTTTATGGGTAAGGATGAGAGGGAAGGCCAACAAGGCAGATATCATGCTGGGATTCTGTTATAGACCACCCAACCAGGTTGAAGAGACAGATGAATCATTCTACAAGCAGCTGGCAGTAGCATTAGAATCCTGTGCCCTTGTTCTCGGGGGGGACTTTAACTTTCCGGACGTCTGCTGGAAATACAACACAGCAGAGAGCAAACAGTCTAGGAGGTTCCTGGACTGTGTAGAAGACAGCTTCCCGACACAGCTGGCAGGTGAGCCAACCAGGGGAGGAGCCTCGCTAGACCTACTGTTTACAAACAGGGAAGGACTGGTGGGAGATGTGGTGGTCAGAGGCTGCCTCAGGCTTAGCAACCATGAAATGATAGGATTCTCGATCCTTGGTGAAGTAAGGAGGGGGAGTCAGCAAAACCACCACTGTGGACTTCCAGAGGGCAAACTTTGGCCTGTTCAGGACACTGACTGAGAGAGTCCCTTGGGAGACAGTCCTGAAGGGCAAAGGGGTCCAGGAGGGATGGACATTCTTTAAGAAGAAAATCTTAATGGCTCAGGACCAGGCTATTCCCACGTGCTGTGAGATGAAACACCAAGGAAGACGACCGGCCTGGCTGAACAGGGATCTTTTGCTTGGACTCAGAAAAAATTAAAAAAAAGAGAGTTTATCATCTCTGGAAGAAAGGGCAGGCAACTCAGGAGGAGTACAGGGATCTTGTTAGGTCATGCGGAAAGGAAATTAGAAAGTCAAAAGCTCAGCTAGAACTAAACCTGGCCACTATTGTAAGAGACAACAAAAAGTGTTTTTACAAATATGTTAACAATAAAAAGAGAGCCAAGGAGAATATCTATCCGTTAATGGATACAGAGGGGAACATTGCCACCAGAGATGAGGAAAACGCTGAGGTACTTAATGCCTTCTTTGCCTCAGTCTGTAATAGAGACACCAGTTATCCTCAGGGTATTCTGCCCCCTGGGCTGAAAGGCGAGGACGAAGAGCAGAATATACCCCCCTTAATGCAGGAGGAA